>NC_079194.1:208059587-208276754 GCF_029499605.1 Hyla sarda | reverse complement strand
GGGGGAATCTCTGTGGTTCCTGATATCCCCTATATGCTCCAATATTCTCTGTTTAAACTCTCTAATTGTCTTCTCTACATACATGAGAGAACAGGTGATAAAGTGTCTAATATGGAGTGATTCATGTTGAAGTAGAACTATAGACATTTTTAAAATATACTGGCAAGCTCGACAGTTACCACATTTTAAACAGCTCGTGATGTTTCCCATTTTGTTTAGCCAGTTCTGAGAAGAGGTATTATCAGGATGAAGATGACTCTGGACTGTTGCATCCTCAATACTACACCCTTATCTGAAGGTGATCTGGGGGAGGGGCCAATAATGTCCCGTAGGTCCGGGTCCATCTTTAGGATGTCCCAATAGTGGGAGATGATCTCTCGTATCTTTGGCAACTGTCTATCAAATATTCCTATAATCCTTGCTGGTTGGGGTCCAGGCTCTGCTGGTCTAGGTGTAAGAAGGACATTCCTAGGTGTCGATGATGCAGTATGATAGGTTTGTGATAAAATGAAATTGGGATACCCCCTGCTCGTGACAGCAGCCTCCTTTTGAATTCTTTTGACGACGAACAGTTCCTCCTGAGGCGAAGATATTATCCTTTTGGGATCCCCCTCCTTTCCAGGGGGCGTGAGTGACAACTTTCCTACCTCAGGAGGCTGTTTGTCGAAGTTTTTGTTACGATATATGGTGCTCTGCAAGGTCCCCTGAGAATCCTTTTATATCTTAATGTCCAAGAAATTGAGTTCATTTTCATGAGTCTCGAATGTAAAAAATAATCCCAGGTCATAGGCATTGACCAATTGCTCAAAATCAGTGCTAGTCCCATTCCATAATATAAATACATCGTCTATGAAACAAAGCCAAATCATAGCTCGTTCACTAAAATGTTCCCTTTCATCGCTAAACAGGTGTGTCGCTTCCCACCAGCCCAGGGTTAGGTTTGCATAGCTGGGGGCAGAGGGGACCCCATAGCGGTCCCCCTGAGCTGGTGGAAAATGCGACCATTAAAGAGAAAGTAGTTTTTGGTCAGAGAATGTTCATAGAATCCTATCCCTCATGTCCTGAGGTAGTACTCAACTGCCTGCAAGCCAACCTGGTGGCGTTTTGAGCAGTAGAGTGCCTCTACATCAATACTCGCAAAGATGGTGCCCTCACTAACACTGATCCCCCTCAATACGCTGTAAGAGGTCCAGTATATCACATGAATATGAGGGAAGGGTGAGTACAAATGGGCGCAATATTTTGTCTATATATACGCCCAGATTCTGTATTATGCCACCAATGCCAGAGACTATAGGGCGACCCTTTAGAGGCACCAGGCCCTTGTGCACCTTTGGCAGAGCATAACATTTGGGTATTACAGGTGCATTAGGCATTAAAAAATCAAACTCTTTGTGATCTATTAGTTTCTTGTCTAAGGCATTTTTCAAAATGGGTGTCAATTCTAGAATGTATTGGGAGGTTGGATCACCTGGGAGTGTCTCATATGTATCATGGTCATCCAGAAGCCTTTTGCACATACGTGTATATCTTAGTCTATCCATGAGGACAATATTACCGCCCTTACTCAAAGCTTTAATAATTTATTATTTTCTTTGTTGTTTAAGGGCTTGTCTCTCATAGTGTGTCAGATTGTCTGGTAGACCATGATGGGATTTATGTATCTTTTTCAAATCTCTCAATGTTAATTCCAAGAAAACATCTATGCATGAGGTATCCCCTAGTGGGTTTCAGGTCTGTAAATGGGTCTTCATCCACAGGACGTTCATTATCATCCAATAACGTTACCAAATTTTGTATGGTCACAAATTCTTCCTCTGAAAGACCAAGATTTTGGCCCTCTCGTTTGTCAGTTTGAAGAACTTGTGCCATCTCAATTTTCGAACAAACAAGTTTAAATCCTTTGTCCATTCAAACTGGTCAAAATTAACCTCTTAGGCACCAAGTACATACCGGTATGTCCTGAGTCCTTTCCCTTTCTATAACGTGGGGACACGATGGTGACACGTGCTATTAACCCTTTAGAGGCGGCGTTCAAAGTTGAACGCCGCGTCTAAAGTGAAAGTAAATCACTGCCGGTTAGCTCAGGGGGCTGTTCGGGATGTCCGCTGCGAAATTGGTACACAAGGAGGGTCTCCTACCTTGCCTCCTGGTGTCCGATCGCCGAATGACTGCTCAGTCATGAGCAGTCAAGCGGCAGAATCATTGATCAATGGTTTCCTATGAGAAACCAGTGATCAATGTAAAAGATCAGTGTGTGCAGTGTTATAGTCCCCTATGGGAGCTATAACACTGCAAAAAAAAAGTGAATAAAGATCATTTAACCCCTCCCCTAATAAAAGATTGAATCACCCCCCTTTTCCCATTTAAAAAACAACAACTGTGTAAATAAAAATAAACATATGTAGTATCGCCGTGTGCGGAAATGTCCGAATTATAAAAAATATAATTAATTAAACTGCACAGTCAATGGTGTACGTGCAAAAAAATTCTAAACTCATAAAAAAATGAATAAAAAGTGATCAACAAGTCCGATCAATAGAAAAATGGTACTGCCACAGAAGAGGAAAAATTAAAAAGTTATAGGGGTCAGAAGATGACAATGTAAGGTAAGTAGGAAAAAATGAAAGTGCAAAAATGGAAAAAACCCTGGTCCTTAAGGGGTTAACCGTTGGAACAAAGGTCAGACCCTTTGATAAGACAGATCTCTTGGCATCGGTGAGGTTTATACTTGAGAGAGAGAGAGTGTAGATGGATCCATAGATTAAACACGGTGTCACCACAGGGATTGGGTGTCTGGGTGACTGTATATGCAGAGAGGGAGGGCTGTAATAGGCCTGGCAGGAGTAAAGGGTCACCCTATATAGGGATTATAGTGTGTAATAGGAGGTTCCAGAGCGGGACCGCCCTTTTTAGGGCGGCCACCCTGCCTAGGAATAGGGACCACGATTTGAGGGCCAACCAGGGACGTTAGTGCCCAATAGAGCAACACAATCTGACCCCTCCCATACCCTCTATCTAGGGATCTTCCTGACACCCCATGAATTAATTGCAGAATTATTCAATTCTTGTCCATTACTTATCAACTGTTCTGTATTGTTCATCTAGAGAGCTACATGCATGTATATACAATGGATCATGTATAAGTGTTCTCTTGACTCGGAAAAATGGGGAGAACAACACTCCATAGTTTGGGATATACCCAAATGTATGGGCATGTACATAAGTCCAACTTTGGCTTGATGGAAGCGGGATGCCTTCTGCTCTTCCTATCCCAGTCAGCATAACGAGTTCATAACTGTATTTATAATACATACTTATCCTTTATAAGGATTGGAGAGAAACATCTGACTATTACCCACCTGTTTTTCATTACCTAAAACTCATATCTAATATACATATTACACTCCGATATTGTGAAGGAGCAAAGTTTAAATCAATGCTCAGTAGTTTGGACAGTGTCGGCAGCACGCCAGCACGCCTCAGTTGTTCTGAAACAACTAAACAAGAGTACTTACAGGGAATTGCTGTTGCATGGTCCCTGTTTTTCCTTTCAGAATGAAACACTGAACAGGCTTTCTTGTGCCTTTTTAACCCGTACAAGACCCAGGGATACGCCTTCTGCACCTGGGTCTTAAGGACCCAGGGCGTACCTATATGCCCGTGGGAATTTCGCTCCCAGTCGCGTGCCTGGCGGGGACCGGACCAGGGTGACTGCTGATATCGATCATCAGACCCCCCCTCCATGTCGGCGATCGGCGCAAATCGCAAGTGAATTCACACCGGTGACCCGGAATATAAGGGGGATCGCGGTTGTCCATGACACCTACGATCCCCCTGAAGGGATAGGAGTGAGGTGGCAGGGGTGCCACCCCTCCTATCCCTGCTATTGGTCATCAAAAGCGACGACCAATAGCAGATCGGGGGCGGTGGCGTTAACTTTCGTTTTCCCCGTTCTGCCCACCCACAATAGGCCGGGCAGAACGGGGAACCTAAGGGGACCGGGCGCCGAAGATCCACTTACCCGTCGGTGGAGGCTGCGGGACGCGATCGGCTGCGGTGATCGGGGCCGGCGGCATGTCGTGCGGCAGAAGAGGACGGCTCCCTGGATCCGACGGAAGCCGGTAAGTTGCCTAGCAACATTTGGAGCGTACAGTTGGTCTCTACACTGTAGCCCTCTAGATGTTGCAAAACTACAACTCCCACATGCCCAGACAGCTGTTTAGGCATGCTGAGATTTGCAGTTTTGCAACAGCTGGAGGTCTACAGTTTAGAGATCTCTGCACAGTGATCTCCATACTGCCCTCTAGATCTTGCAAAAATACAACTCCTAGCATGGCCACACAGCAGTTTGCTGTCTGTGCATGCTAGGATTTGTAGTTTTGCAACATCTAGAGGTCCACAGTTTGGAGATCACTGTGCAGTGGTCTCTAACTGTAGCCCTCCAGAAGTTGCAAAACTGCAAATCCCAGCATGCCCAAACAGCTGTCTCGGTATGCTGGGAGTTGTAGTTGGGTAACTCCAGCTGTTGCATAACTACATAACTACATCTCCCAGCATGCCCTTTGGCGATCAGTACATGCTGGGAGTTGTAGTTTTGCAACAGCTATAGGCACACTTGTTGGAAAATACTGAGTTTGGTAACAGAACCTAACTGAAGGTTTTCCAACCAGTGTGCCTCCAGCTGTTGCAAAACTACAACTCCCAGCATGCGCGGTCTGTCAGTACATGCTGGGAGTTGTAGTTTTGAAACTGCTGGAGGTTTGCCCTCCATGTGAATGTACAGGGTACATTCACACGGGCAGGTTTACAGTAAGTTTCCTGCTTCAAGTATGAGCTGCGACAAATTTTTCGCCACAGCGCAAATTTCTAGCGTGAAGCTCACTGTAAACCTCTGCCAGTGCGAACGTACCCTAAAAACACTCCACTACACTAACACATAACAAAGGGTAAAACACTACATATACACCCCCTTACACTGTCCCCCCCCCCCCCCAATAAAAATGAAAAACTTATTGCACGGCAGTGTTTCCAAAACGGAGCCTCCAGCTGTTGCAAAACATCAACTCCCAGCATTTCCGGACAGCCACTGACTGTCCAGGCATGCTGGGAGTTTAGCAACAGCTGAAGTCACCCTGTTTGGGAATCACTGGCGTAGAATACGCCTATGTCCACCCCTATGCAATCCCTAACTTAGTCCTCAAATGCGCATGGCGCTCTCTCACTTCGGAGCCCTGTCGTATTTCAAGGAAACAGTTTAGGGCCACATATGGGGTATTTCCGTACTCGGGAGAAATTGCACTACATATTTTGGAGGGCTTTTTCTCCTTTTACCCCTTATGAAAAGGAAAAGTTGGGGGCTACACCAGCCTGTTAGTGTAAATAAATAAAAAAATTTACACTGACATGCTGGTGTTGCCCAAATACTTTTTATTTTCACAAGTGTTAAAAGGAAAAAAAGACCCCCAAAATTTGTAACGCAATGAGTACAGAAATACCCCAGATGTGGGCGTTAAATGCTCTGCGGGCGCACAACAAGGCTCAGGAGTGAGAGCGCACTATGTACATTTGAAGCCTAAATTGGTGATTTGCACAGGGGTGGATGATTTTACAGCGGTTCTGACATAAATGCAAAAAAATAAATACCCACATGTGACCCCATTTTGGAAACTACACCCCTCACGTAACGTAACAAGGGGTATAGTGAGCCTGAACACCCCACAGGTGTTTAATGAAAATTCTTCAAATTTGGATGGAAAAATGAAAAAAAAAAAAATTTCACTAAAATGCTGGTGTTACCCCAAATTTTTTATTTTCACAAGGAAAAGTAGGTAAAAAAGCCCCCCAAAATTTGTAACCCCATTTCTTTTGAGTAAGAACATACCCCATATGTGGATGTAAAGTGCTCTGCTGGCGCACTACAATGCTCAGAAGAGAAGGGAGCACCATTGGGCTTTTGAAGAGAAAATTTGTCCAGAATTGAAGGCCACGTGTGTTTACAAAGCCCCCATAGAGCCAGAACAATGGACACATGTGACCCCATTTTGGAAACTACACCCCTCATGTAAAGTAATAAGGGGTACAGTGAGCATTTATGCCCCACAGGTGTCTGACAGATTTTTGGAACAGTGGTCCGTGAAAATGAAAAATGTAATTAAATTTAAATAGGCAGTCATTTGCAAAAACTATATAATGTAGATATTACAATTATATTAATATATATGTAATATACATTGGTAAAAATGTGTACTTTTGGATGAAAAACTATTGTCTTGTCCCTGCAGCTATTGCCTGTGTGTCTCTGTGCTGAGACAAAATACAGGAAGCATTGGTGGGACATGCAGGGCTCTGTGCAGTGAGGCTCTGTGACATGCTCCCAGCTCAAAGATCAGGATGACCAGCCAGAAGTCTGCACCGAGCCTTACTTGTCCAGCCCAGGCTATAGCTACAGGGACAGCATTTTTTCACCCAAAAATATACACATTTTTTTAACCAATGTATGTTACAAATATACAAAAAATGTTATAATCAACTTCATATAAAACATTTTTCAAAATGTGACAGGTATGCTTAACCTCTTGGGGACGCATGGTGTATCTATGCGCCCCCTCCCGCGATATATCGGGTCAGTCCCGGCGGCTAACGGTAATTGGGACTGGCTAATACCGGACATCACAGATTGCAGTGATGTCCAGTATTAACCTTTTGGACGTGACGATCAAAGTTAATCGTCTAAAAAAAAAAACATTCCCGGCAGCTCAGTCGGGCCAATCAGGACCACCGCTGTGAAACTGTGTGTCCCAATCAGCTGTACGGACATGAGGAGGGTCCCTACCTGCCTCCTCCTTGTTTGATTGCCAAATGACTGCTCTGAGCCTGAGATCCAGGTAGGAGCAGTTGAGCTCTGAAAACACTGATCAATGCTATGCTATGGCGTAGCATTGATCAGTGTGGGCAATCCATGTAATGCATGTTATAGTCCCCTGTGTGGGCTATAACATTGCAAAAAAAGTTAATAAAGATGATTTAGCCCCTTCCCTAATAAAAGTTTGGCACACCCCCCTTTTCCCATTTAAAAAAACCCAAAACTGTAAATAAAAATATAAACATATGTGGTATCACCGCGTGCGTAAATGTCTGAACTATAAGAATATATTGTTAATTAAACCGCAAGGTCAATGGCGTACATGTAAAAAAAAATTCCAAAGTCTAAAATAACATATTTTTGGTCACTTTTTATACCATAAAAAAAATGAATAAAAAGCGATCAAAAAGTCTGATCAAAACAAAAATGGTACCGATAAAAACTTAAAAGGGTACTCCGGGGGAAAACTTTTTTTTTCTTTTCTTTCTCTCTGACATCACAAGCACAGTTCTCTCTGCTGACATCTTTGTTCATTTCAGGAACTGTCCAGAGTAGGAGAACATACCCATAGCAAACATATGCTGTTCTGGACTGTTCCTAAAATGGACAGAGATGTCAGCAGAGAGCACTGTGCTCGTGATGTCAGCAGGGAGCTCTGTGTTACAAAAATAAAAGAATAATAAGCAGCTAATAAGTACTGGAAGGATTAAGATTTTTTTTAAAAGAAGTAATTTACAAATCTGTTTTCCACCGTAGTACCCCGTTAAGATCACAGCACACAAAATGAGCCCTTATACATCCCTGTGTCCAGAAAAATTAAAAAGTTATAGAAGAGGACATTTTTAAACATATACATTTTTCTGCATGTAGTTATGATTTTTTCCAGAAGCAAGACAAAATCAAACCTATATAAGTAGGGTATCATTTTAATCATATGGACCTACAGAATAATGATAAGGTTTCATTTTTACCGTAAAATGCACTGCGTAGAAACGGAAGCCCCCAAAATTTACAAAATGGCTTTTTAATTTTTTTTATTTTGTCGAACAATAAATTTTTTTCTTTTATTTCGCCGTAGATTTTTGGGTAAAGTGACTGATGTCATTACAAAGTAGAATTGGCGCAAAAATAAAAAGTCATCATATGGGTCTGTAGGTGCAAAATTGAATGGGTTATGATTTTTAAAAGGTAAGGAGGAAAAAACTAAAGTGCAAAAAAGGTTAAAACCCTGAGTCCACAAGGGGTTAAAACCCTAGTACTGCTTTAAAGTTTTCAAACTCTTTCCCATTCCTTCCTTGCCTATTTCTTCCAGGTTAAAAAAAATAAAAAATTCTAACAACCTTTTCCGCCTCTTTCCGCCTGTTTCTGTTTTAATTTCATTCCTGGTAATTTCCATGTCTAAAATTCCAATATAAAAAGGGCCTTATACATATCCCATATTATTTGGTTATATGCTCTCTTCTCAGTGAGGTAAAAGTAATTCACTAAGCTTACCCAATATGAAAGGGGTTTTCGAGTCTCAAATAATTAATGGCCTATCCCCAGGATAGGCCATCAATCACTGATCTGTAGGGCAGCAGATACCCAGCATCCCTAATGATCAGCTGCTGGGGAGAGCCATGGTGCCAGCATAGGGGGAGCTGAAATAACCGAGCACCACCACTACTGTTTATTTAAAGGGGTACTCCGGTGAAAACCTTTTTTCTTTTAAATCAACTGGTGGCAGAAAGTTAAACATATTTGTAAATTACTTCTAGTAAAAAATCTTAATCCTTCCTGTACTTGTTAGCTGCTGAATACTACAGAGGAAACTCTTTTCTTTTTGGAATTCTCTCTGATGACATTACGAGCACAGTGCTCTTTGCTGACGTCATTGTAATAATAATAATAATAATAACGCTTTATTTATTGTTGTCCTTAGTGGGATTTGAACCAAAGTCCCCAGCACTGCAAGGCAGCAGTGCTAACCACTGAGCCACCATGCTGCCCTTAGCATACATCTGCTATGCATGGTTGCTAAAATGGACAGAAATGTCAGCAGAGAGCACTGTGCTCGTGATGTCATCAGTGTTCCAAAAAGAAAGGAATTGCCTCTGTAGCATTCAGCAGCTAAAAAGTACAGGAAGGATTAAGATTTTTTAATAGAAGTAATTTACAAATATGTTTAACTTTCTACCACCAGTTGATTTAAAAGAAAAAAGGTTTTCACCGGAGTACCCCTTTAAGTAAAACAAAACAAAAGCATGCAAATTTGGTATTGTTGTAATTGTCTGACCCATAGAATAAAGATAAAATGGGAGAATTCTCAAAACCTGGGTAGAGGAAAGTGATGCTGTTGCCCAAAGAAACCAATGAGATTGTTTTTTGTCATTTTTCAATTTGTAAAAATGAAAGAAATAATCTGGTTGCTATAGGTAACTCCTCCACACAGGTTTTGATAAATCTTCTTCAAAATGTTTACTTCAATACCTATGTAGCCCTTGTAATACTCTTTTATATTGTTCTGCCTCCCTGGATAGAAGACTACTACAGAATGTGAAGAAGAAGCAAAATGCATCAAATTGGTCGCAATTTCTAAACCGAAAAGTCGAACAAAAAAATGTCATGAGGCCATATTTTCAAAGCATTTATGAATACAACAATACATTTTCTCCTATATATGTTGACAATGATAAGATGAGCATGACTGCTTTCTGAAAACATCACATCTGTCCACAGGTTGTGTGTGGTATTACAACATTTCACTGGAGCTGAGCTGCGTTGCTAGAATTCAACAAGGCGAAAGGCATTCTTTCACAAATTAGAACAACATTACAAAAATGATCTTGTCTTAGTTACATTTTGGAAGAGATCAGCCATGTTTTTTTTAATCTTGGACAAAAGGGGAAAGTTATAATAGTTTTTTGTCTTTATTTTGGTGTAAATTTTTCACATATTTTTTTCGCATTTGCTGTTTTGCGCAAACATTTTTGAATTTTTAACCTCCCTGTATCTCAAGTGATTTTTGCAAAACTGACTTGGTAGATGTTTTTTACTGGTTGTGCATGCAGTGGTCAAAAATGTATAATATGTATTTTGTGAAAATTTGCAAAGTTACAAAGCAAATGGTCATAAATTGGCAAATCTTCACCACCCCAAGCAGAGCGCTAGAAAAAAGGCTTTCTTACATGTTTTTATTATTGCAGCCTTCTTTATTGTACTTGAGCGTAATTTACCTTACATTGTGCAAACTTTTAATAAAAGCCCAGATTTATCAATATGTCCCATACAACAAAAATGGAGTGATTTGCTCATAGTAACCAATCACAGCTGGGCATTCATTTTACCAGAGCTCCATAAGATATGAAAGCTGTTGCTAAACTACTGTTGCTGTCTGGGCATGCTGGGAATTTTAGTTTTACAACAATTGGAGGCTCCTTATTTTGGAAGACATTGCATTAGGGGCGCTCTCCCATTTTTTGTGTTTTTATTTTTTACTTCTCATTTCAGAACCGTGTATGCAGAGTATTACGGTGAATTCATTGAGCTTCTGTGATGAACTGGATTATTTTCTTATAATAAATTGGCTAAGGAGGGCTGTGGGGAAGTGTTTTTTCTTTAAATAACATAATGTTTCAAATGTGTCATTTTTTTTTACATTTAATTTTCAGGCTTAATAGTGGAAGCTGTCTTATAGACGGAATCCATTACTAAGCCGGGGTTTAGCGTTAGCCCCCAAAACAGCTAGCGCTAATTCACAAATATTACCATGGTACCCACCGCCTTAGGAGTACAGGGATGAGCTGGTACCAACAGGCCCAGAGCATCAAAAATGGCGCTCCTGGGCCTAGGCGGTAACAGGCTGGTGTTATTTAGGCTGGGGAGGGCCAGTCACATTGGTCTTCGTCCACCCTTGTAATGTCAGGCTGTGGCTGCTTGGTTGGTATCTGTCCGAGAATAAAAATACAGGGAACCCTATTCATTTAAAAAAAATGTATTTAAGAAAATAAAAAGCATAGGGTTCCCCATATTTCATTCACAGCTCTCGTTAGCTAAATTAAAAAATAAAAATCCAATTCATTGCCGTAGTCCAATTAATCTGCCGTAATCCTGTGTAATAAATGGATCTGAAACGAGAAGAAAAAAAAAAACACAAAAAATGGCTTAGTACATTTTTGGCGCTCTCAGCTGGGGAGAACACCCATAATACAATGTCTTCCCAAGCAGAGAGCCTACAATTGTTGCAAAACTACAACTCTCAGCATGCTGTATGGGCATGCTGGGACTTTTAGTAAAGCAACAGATGGAGTCTCTCTTTTTGGGAAGACATTGCATTATAGGTGCTCTCCCAGCAGAGAGTGACAAAAATTTACTAACCCCCCCCATTTTCTTTTCTTTTATAAGGAGCAGTGAGCCCTATTAGTATAGTGACAGGATTCCCGGATCCTGTATAGTATACACTATAAACCCCTGTACGCTATACGGCCAGCGAAGGTGAGTAGTGATGATATACATCACTCCTCACCTTCTTACACGCCGTGGGCTGGGTGCTATGCATCCGACCTATGGAGTAGTACCCTGAAGTTCCATAGGGTACCATATTGTCTGTTTTCAAATACAAAAATAAAAGCCAGAAAAACTACCAAAACACATGAAAAAGCTGTGGCAGTTTTTCTGTTGTTTTTTCTAGCCTTAGGTTATGTGCTTACAAAAAATGTCAAATTGCAGATTTTGTTGAATAATTCATTTTTTGTCATTTGGGTTACATACTTCAATGATTGTGTCTACATTTGTGGGTTAAAAAAGAAATAGATCCATCAAACTCAAACTTTTAGTCCTTAGCCACCCAAGCATTTGCTGAAGTTGACCCCTACTGGCAATCGATCAGGATCAACCATCTACATGCATATCAGAAGCTATGGTTCCCTTCCAGGGTAGGGATAAGTGCATACCTGGATCTAGCCCCAGCATTGTTCCTCTAACTACTTGGACAATCCACCCTGAAACAGCAAACCCCCAACTGGGCGACGGTTTCTAAGATAAACTTGTACGGGGGCGTTAAGGCGTGTCAGACAGCCCAGGTCAATAACACCCAAACAAAAATGATACAAAATTAGAAAACAAAGAGGAACAAGACAGAGGATCACAACCAAGAGTGCAGTATAGTAGTGCCCTAAACAGTAGTGCATATTAGAGATGACTGCAATACTGCTTTTTAACCCCTTAAGGACCAAGCCCATTTTGACCTTAAAGACCAGGCCAATTTTACTTTAGCATTTTTGTTTTTTCCTCCTCGTCTTCTAAAAATTGTAACTCTTTTATATTTTCATCCGCAGACTAGTATGAGGGCTTGTTTTTTGCACGACCAGTTGTCCTGCGTAATGACATCATTCATTTTACCATAAAATGTATCGCGCAACCAAAAAAATACTATTCGTGTGGGGACATTTAAAAGTAAACCGCAATTTTGTAAATTTTAGAAGGTTTCATTTTCATGCCGTACAATTTACGGTGAAAATGACGTGTTCTTTATTTTGTTGGTCAATATGATTAAAATTATATCCATGATTACATACGTTTCTATTATTATTGCGCTTAAAAAAAAAATCACAAAATTTGTAACCCAATTAGTATGTTTAAAATCCTCCTATTTTGATGACCTATAACATTTTCATTTTTCCATATAAGCGGCGGTATGAGGGCTCATTTTTTGTGCCATGATCTGTACTTTTTATTGAAACCATATTTGTGTATACAGTCATGGCCATAAATGTTGGCACCCCTGAAATTTTTCAAGAAAATTAAGTATTTCTCACAGAAAAGGATTGCAGTAACACATGTTTTGCTATACACATGTTTATTCCCTTTGTGTGTATTGGAACTAAACCAAAAAAGGGAGGAAAAAAAAGCTAATTGGACATAATGTCACACCAAACTCCAAAAATGGTGTGTGTCATCGGTCATCTTCTGCTCTGGTCTGCTCGATCTCAGACCAGAGAAGAAGACTCGTGCGCCATTCTGGATGATTGGATCGCCGCGACAGCGCTGCGGGCAATCCGATCATCCATATTTGTGACCGCACTCCCGCAGATGCCATGATCTGTATTGATCATATCATCAGAGGGGTTAATGGCTGACATCCGCGCGATCGGAAATGACAGCCGTTACCGGCGGATCCCTGTCTGCGATCAGCAAGACTCTGATGCTCGCGGTCATGTACAGGAAGTAAATATACGTCCTGGTGCACTAAGTACCGCAGGGGAAAAATAATATATTTCAACTTAGTAATTTCAACTTAGCTTTAAGTGTAATTTGTGTTTTTTGTAGCTTAGTAGTGGAATGGCACTGGTGCGACATAATCAAAATCCCTGAACATGATCTTACACAACTATATGTGAGCTTCATGCTCTGTGAGCATCTATTAATCATGTATGGGTCCCTCTCATGCTGCCCTAACAGCTCTGACTTAATAAAGTATGGCCTCCACAAGAACTTTGAAGGTGTCCTATGATATCTGGCACCAAAGCATTAGAAGCACATTCTTAAAAGGGTACTCCACTTGCTAGCATTGGTAACATTTAGTTCTGAACGCTTTGTGCGCACTGCTGGGGTAGGTCACACCCCTCGTGCAATTACACAACGTCCCCTCAATGCAAGTCTACAGAAAGGGGCGTGGCAGCCATCATGCCCCCTCCTATAGCATTGCATTGAGGGGTCCTGGTGTGACGTCATGAGGGGGCATGGCCGACCCCCGCAGCACACACATAACGTTCAGAACTAAATGTTCCGAACACTGGCCAGTGAAGTACCCTTTTAAAGGGAACCTGTCACTACTTATTACACCTTGTAACCAATAGCAACATGTTCTATAGTTGTTCATAAGTGTTCCTACCATGTTTCTATGTCCTGGAAAGATGGCCGTAATCTTGAGAATTCCCAGCTTTTTAAACTTCCTGCGCTGTATGTAAATTCTCATCACGTTGCCCTCCTGGGCAGTGCAGTACAGTACTTGCAAGTAGTCACCGTGCCCAGGGCTGTAATCACACCTGTTCATTCCTAATTATGCTTACATAGGCGTGATTGACAACCTGGGCACAACAGAATTCTCCTCTGTTCACCTCCAAGTCCTGTGCAGGCCTAGAAGCATAGGTAGCTCTGGGTATGCACATTGCTCATACTGAACGCTTTGTCCTCATGCCAATGAGCAGTGAAGAATACCACCATACCCGCACTGATAACCATGCCTATGTAGCCATGATTAGGAATGAAGAGGCCTGACTACAAACTACTTGATGATAATTTACATAAAGAGCGGAACATATATGAAGGTTGTTTATGCAAGATTACAGCCATTGTTCCAGGACATAGAAACAGATGTATCACTTTGACCTCTTTGTCATGTTCCTCAATCTATTCTTGAACATTTTTTGCAATATGGCATGGTACATTATCCCACTGATAAAGGTTTTCTAGTAGAATCATCTGACATCTCCATATTACCTTCTTCCCATAGTGTTCACACAATGTAAAATGAAACACCAGGACACTTACTTCATGTTTTCTTTCAGCAGTGGACAGGGGTTAGCATGGCTGCCTGCAAGCTGTAATTCTGTGTGTTTTGACACTGATCTTCCATTGCCAGCTCTAGCTTTTTAGGCAATATGTGTGATCAGGCCAGACTGAGCTTTGGGACCTGATGACCCTCTTGCTGGTATTCTGTGGAAGAAGAATATGGCTATATTTGCAATTATGAATTTGCTAAAATGAACTCAACAATAAGAAAATATGTTTCCATGGAACATTGCCTGAAATCAAGTCTCCATATACCAACTGGGTCTCTTCAGTAAGGTCCAAAATCTCCTTACCCAAACTTTTCCACAAATGAAAGGCAGAGACAGCACAAACAATGTATAGAGACTTTTTTTCCCTTTTTTTTTTGTTTTCATACTACTGCAATGTTATGGTTTTGTCAACCTCCCTCAAGAATGTTGTACCAGTTTTTTTATTTTTATTTTTTTATCAGATCCTATTTATTGAAATTGTTTGCAATTTTACAAAGACATAATAATACCCTGTCTTGCAATACATGGGATTTTAGATGTTCAACAATCCTAGTATGGTTTAGTATAGTTTCCATTAATTTCCCCACTTGCCTTCTACAACAGATCTTGGACTGGGCCTGTGTGGCGTGCTACCCCCATATATTTGTTTTGTAATCCAGTGCAGTTTCCTTTACTAGGATATACCCAAACTGTGTCAGTGGATTCCAGAACCATGTAACATGTGTATGCAGGTGGGTCTCTCATCCTTTGGTGGAACAGACAGTCCCACAAAGCAGTACTTTTTAAAATATTTTTGTAATATATTGTTTCATTTTGATATTTTAATAGCTAGCAGGTGGAGCAGCACTCAAAATCAAGTAGGGGGGTGCAGGCTGTGGTTGGACCCTAGTCCTAGGCACCCTCTGGATACAGCAAAGACAAAACACAGCAGCACTCCAGAAGTAATGGTGAATGTTGGCTTTATTATCACCAAAAAACGTATAGGGATGTTTCGCCCACCTCACACTCAAGCTTGATGATGGCCACGTGAGGTGGCCGAAACGTCGCTGTACATTTTTTTGGTGATAATAAAGCCACCATTCACCATTACTTCTGGAGTGCTGCTGTGTTTTGTCTTTGATGTTTTAATACATATGTCAAAATCAGATTCTGCAAGTATTTTCATTCATAAGCTAGAATGAGTAGTCTACTTGCTAAGGATTGATACAGATGATGCAATTTAACCCAGTCTCTTCTTCTTAGGGGTTTATCATAATCTAGGGCTCAATGGTGAATACATTGTGCTCTCTGTCTTCCCCTGCTGCAGCTGCAGTATAGCATCAGGAGCCCGTGATCATCACTGTGAATAATTTGTGCCAGCTCCTGGGAAAAGAATCAGTTGGCCAGTTCTGTGATTCAGATCCAGTCCCCAGGCAAGGCTTTTTTTCTAGTTCATTGGTGCCAGACTTTAAAGTAAAACATGGATATTTTAATATTCAATGCAGACATTACTCTTGTTTTATGCAGAGTGGTTGTCTGACCTGGAGACTACATAGAAAATACCTCTTGCTATATGAAGCCAGATGTCCTATTAGGAATAAATCCCACAATCACAGTCTCTTCATAGGAGACAGACATTGTACAGTGGGGACACTTATATAAATTCCAATAACAGATACATGAGTGCAAATTTATTTTACACATAATGTTATTAGGTATTAGTATTAAAAAAAATCTGCAGCTTCTTTCAATTGTCAATCCCATAGTATCCAATAAAACTGAATTTAACTCAGGTGACACCACAAATTGTGCTATGTGGTTTGGGGTAAAAGACTTGATCTTAGAAGTTGCAGAAGTTCTGACACTTGCATATACACTAGATGCAAACACCGCACCTGCCATAAAAGATCAAATGTGAAGACCCAATACCTAGCCAAGCCCGACATTTGTGTTGGCCACATTTGATACAAATTGCAAGAAATGTGATGAAATGCTAAACATAATTCAAGGACTAAGATAAAGAATGTACTCCTTTATATGGTTATGTGATATATTCCATTCTGTTCATGGGGTATATATCTAAGGCTGGGGCTAGACAGAGACTACTTTAACATGATACTCCAATTCTAACTGGCATTAGTTGCAGTCAGAGGTGTAACATGTAGCTTCTGGGCCCCAATGCAAAATCTGCAATAGGGCCACATTGTGCCAATTATAATACTGGTCTCTTATGAGGCACATGTGCATTGGGGCCGTGATGCGACGGCTACCTCTGAACCCCCTATAACTACACCCCTGGTTGCAGTCTTGAAAACGGAAATGCAAGGCTTAAAATATCTCTATGCTTTATATTCTTCCAAATGGTTTTTATGGGTAAATGCCAGATATTTATATCATTTTTTCCGATAATGGTGTAAAAGAAGCTAAGATGACACTTACTGATTATGTGTTGAAAAAAGAACACCAAAAAGGCAAAAAATAACCTATTTTGTTAAACTGTATAGTGTAAATATTTACTGAATAATTCCCCATTGTTTTACATGTAATATCTACTGTAACTTGGGCGCTGTAAAATAAATAAATAATATATGATATGACCCTGGATAAATGCCATCTATACTCTTTTTTTATGCTTTTGTCCTGAGACCTGTATCCTCTCTCCTCCATTATTTCATATCTGTAACAATGGCAGTAAAAAGTTAGCCAAAATTGATATATTTTATAAAAAGTTGATAACGTTATTCTTTAACAAGTGGAGGTTTTATTTTCTACAAACAACCCTGTTTTCCCTATTTGGGATCTCTGAACCGCTTGTGGGAGACCTTAGCACTGACCTGTGGGGACTATAGCACAGTTTGATACTGTTGTAACAAAAGGAATTGTAGAATAAAAATGTGCGCTGTCACTTCATACATACTACAAAGTGTGAACATTGGAGACCGTATTTAAGGGAACATTTTGACGGTATATTGATGTAAGTTTTAGATTTTGCCTAATGCTTGTACTATTCACTGGATTGCCATGATTTCAAAGATTGTGTCCTGTAACAAAATGGTTTTGAAGTCTACAATGGGAAAAAAGTAACTGTCCCTGAGATAGCTGGAGCGTTGCAGGGGCTTTAATCTTCATATCATGTAAAGGACAACTAACACTTGATTTAGTATGAACCCCTTAAGGACTTAGCCCATTATGCCCTTAAGGCCTAGGTTCTCAACCCGTGGTACGCATACCTCAAGGGGTACGCCACCGGTTGAGCGGGGGTACGCGAAAGCGCTGTCAAATACCGGCCATGCATTGGCCAGCATTTGACAGCGCACATTTTTTTTTAGCCGCGGCAGTTCACTGTGAGTGAGCTTCCTGGTTGCCGGGGAGACATGTGACCTCCCCTTACGTTGCGCGGAGTTGCCGCACAACGCAGGAGCACGCCATACGTCAGTGCGGTCCCGCCGAACGGGTCACACTGCATCAAGCGGCAGCGAACAGGGTCCCGCCGGAGGCCAGGTAAAAAAGAAAGTTAACAACTGTGTGGGCCAGAGGGGGGAAGTGTATAGGACGGGGGGGAAGTGTATTGGACGAGGTGGGGGGGGGGGGGGGGGAAGTGTTTTGGACGAGGTGGGGGGAAGTGTATTGGAGGTGGGGGGGAATTATATTGGACAAGGTGGGGGGGAAGTGTATTGGACGAGGTGGGGGGAAGTGTTTTGGACGAGGAGGGGGGGAAGTGCTTTGGACGAGGTGGGGGGGAAGTGCTTTGGACGAGGTGGGGGGGGAAGTGCTTTGGACGAGGTGGGGGGGGGGAAGTGTATTGGAGGGGGGGAAGTGTATTGGACGGAGCACACGGCATTAAGATGGAGGGGGAGAGGGATAATGGCGGCAGGGTGGGGGAAGTAATAAAGCACAAGGCATTACATTTTAATGCCTTGTGCTTTATTTCTCCCTCATCCCTCCTCCGTATGAAAATACGAAAACGATAATTTGCTGGGTCCTTAAGGCTTAAGGACCCAGCAAATGATCGTTTTAGATTTTCGTTTTTTCCTCCTCCCCTTCTAAAAATCATAACACTTTCAATTTTGCACCTGCAGACCCATATAAGGGCTTGTTTTTGTGTCACCAATTGTACTTTGTAATGAGGTCACTTATTTTATAACATAATCTGCGGCGAAACAAAATAAAACTTATTTGTGGGGTGAGATTAACTTTCGTAAATTTTTAGGGTTTTCGTTTCTACGCAGTGCACTTTTTGGTAAAAATTACACCTTGTCTTTATTCTGTAGGTCCATACGGTTACAAGGATACCCAATTTATGTAGGTTTTATTTTATTTTACTACTTAAAAAATGTATACCTACATGCACCAAAATTATTATGCTTAAAATTGTCAACTTCTGAGCCCTATTGCGTTTTTTATTTTTCCACATACGGGGCTATTCGAGGGCTCATTTTTTTTGCGCTGTGGTCTGTAGTTTTTATCGGTACCATTTTTGTTTTGATGGGACTTTTTGATCGCTTTTTATAAAATTTTTTAATGCTATATGAAGTGACCAAAAATGCACAGTTTTGGACTTTGGTCCTTTTTTTACGTGTACGCCATCGGCCGTGCAGTTTAGCTAACCTTATATTTTAATAGTTTGGACATTTACGCATGCGGCGGTACCACATATGATTATTTTTATTACATTATTTTATTTAAAAAATAGGAAAAGGGGGGTGATTCAAACTTTTATTAGAGGAGGGGCTTATTCACATTTATTAAAGGTGTACTCCGGTGAAAAACTTTTTTTTTTTTTTTTTTTTAAATCAACCTGTGCCAGAAAGTTAAACGGATTTGTAAATTACTTCTATTAAAAAAAAATCTTAATCCTTCCAGTACTTATTAGCTGCTGAATACTACAGAGGAAATTCTTTTCTTTTTGGAACACAGTGCTGTCTGCTGACATCACGAGCACAGTGCTCTCTGCTGACATCTCTGTCCATTTTAGGAAGTGTTCAGAGCAGCATATGTTTGCTATGGGGATTTTTTTACTACTCTGGACAGTTCTTAAAATGGACAGAGATGTCACCAGAGAGCACTGTGCTCTTGATTCAAACGTGTTCCAAAAAGAAAATAATTTCCTCTGTAGTATTCAGCAGCTAATAAGTACTGGAAGGATTAAGATTTTCTAATAGAAGTAATTTACAAATCTCAACAAGGTGCAGCTCACAACAAAAGGACCGAGGCAGTCAAAGCTATAACCGGTCCCCACCGGCGTCAAGAAAAATAATAATCAAATTAATAGCTTATACCTCAAGGGCCTCACCATCCAAGGTGCATAATGATATGGGTGGAAATATTACAATACATAAAAAAGCATCAATATGAAAATTGCATCAATATAAATTTAATAAAATAAAATATATGTAATACACATAACAAGACACTTGTAAGGATAACCCCACTGGGCCCTAGTGGGGTATCTGATATATTAAACTGCTAAAATAGAGGCATGGAAGAATATAGTCTGATAATCCGTAATATGCAAATACAGTCGGTTGATCCGGTACCTGTGCAATAGTACCGTTACAAGTCAGATGGCAGGAAATACGCTTAATGGATAAGGTACAGAGTATATTTCCAGCTAAATAGTATGATATATTATGCAGACAATATTAGTTGGGTTTCTCACCACCTATGGCCGCCTGGTTCTCACTGGTGTGGACTGATGGATAGCGGCTATAGAGTCCTCTCCCGTAGGTCCTCAGATGGTGGTAAGCGATCTCACGCTGAACTCGCGACCATGATGGCAGTGGGGTGCAACGCAATGTTCCGTGCAACAGACTGCGGCCGCTCTCTAGCTGCTTGCTGATGGTAAAATGCCGACATTCTGGCAGGAGTGACAGTGAGCACGGGAGCGGTGCCCCACGTGGAGATCTGGACTGCAGGTGGTAGTTGAGGTGACATGCCGCCAAGCAGGGCGGAAAAGGCTGGATTAACCCCTCAAATGCTGGGACTTTTACAGTTAGGTACGGACACTCATAGATGCATATTAGCAAAAAGTGTGAACAGTGCCGAAACCTAGACGCGTTTCGGGGTGCTGGGAATTGTAGTCCTCCGACCCCTTCCTAAGTAGATCAATGTGTATACCTATACCCTTCCTCAGTAGATCAATGGGTATACACATTGATCTACTGAGGAAGGGGTCGGAGGACTACAATTCCCAGCACCCCAAAACGCGTCTAGGTTTCGGCACTGTTCACACTTTTTGCTAATATGCATCTATGAGTGTCCGTACCTAACTGTAAAAGTCTCAGCATTCGAGGGGTTAATCCAGCCTTTTTCCGCCCTGCTTGGCGGCATGTCACCTCAACTACCACCTGCAGTCCAGATCTCCATGTGGGACGCCGCTCCCGTGCTCACTGTCACTCCTGCCAGAATGTCGGCATTTTACCATCAGCAAGCAGCTAGAGAGCGGCCGCAGTCTGTTGCACGGAACATCGCGTCGCACCCCACTGCCATCAGGGTCACGAGTTCAGCGTGAGATCGCTTACCACCATCTGAGGACCTACAGGAGAGGACTCTATAGCCGCTATCCATCGGTCCACACCAGTGAGAACCAGGCGGCCATAGGTGGTGAGAAACCCAAATAATATTGTCTGCATAATATATCATACTATTTAGCTGGAAATTGACTCTGTACCTTATCCATTAAGCATATTTCCTGCCATCTGACTTATAACGGGACTATTGCACAGGTACCGGATCAACAGACTATATTTGCATATTCCGGATTATCGGACTATATTCTTCCATGCCTCTATTTTAGCAGTTTAATCTATCAGATACCCCACTAGGGCCCAGTGGGGTTATCCTTACAAGTGTCTTGTTATGTGTATTACATATATTTTATTTTATTAAATTTATATTGATGCAATTTTCATATTGATGCTTTTTTATGTATTGTAATATTTCCACCCATATCATTATGCACCTTGGATGGTGAGGCCCTTGAGGTATACGCTATTAATTTGATTATTAATTTACAAATCTGTTAAACTTTCTGGCACCAGTTGATTTAAAAAAAACATTTTTTCCACCGGAGTACCCCTTTAACTTTTTGTTTACACTTTTTACTTTTTTGTTGTTGTTAGCACTCATAGGGGGTTATACCATGCAATCTTTTGATTGTATACACTGTACAATGCTATGCCATAGCATAGCATTGATCAGTGTTATCAGTGCTCTGCTGCTCCAGCCTATATGGCAGGCTTGGAGCAAAAGAGCACTGATTGGACAGCAAGAAGGGAGGTAAGGACCCTCCCACTGTTCTCTCAGCTCATCGGGCTCTGCTGAGCTGCCGGGATACTTTCACTTTCAATTTAAACACCGCGGTGCCCTGCATTAACCCTGGGCCCTGGCTGCTGATAGCAGTCGGGACCCACAGGATTTGAAGCATTCTCCACTCGTGAGAATGCTTTAAACCCTGGTAACGTGGTCCTTAAGTACCAGGCCGACGGGGCTTATCTGTACGCCCTGCGTCCTTAAGTGGTTAAACAACATTTATTAGGGAAATATTATGACTTCAAAAGCTGTATTAACTTTTAATTACAGACTCCATTATACGAATATGGGGGAAGATTTATAAAAAACTGTCTAGAGGAAGAGTGGTGCAGTTGCCCATGACAACCACTCTTCCTCTGCGCAGGTTTTGATAAATCTCCCCTATTGAGCCTATCTAGTGTAATTGGATGGAGAGCTCAGCAAGTCAGGGAGCTCAGATTGCTTATATTAGTCCCCTATTAAAAAACTGTGAATACACACACATATATATATATATATATATATATATATATATATATATAAAGCAACAATGAGACACAGCAAATGAGGCGTCAGAGATCCAGGATATTAAAGGATGGCTTCTGAGTTTATTACACAAAGAAAATGTGCAACGTTTCGGCGTGGAGCCTTTGTCAATGCTTGACAAAGGCTCCACACCGAAACGTTGCACATTTTCTTTGTGGAATAAACTCAGAAGCCATCCTTTAATATCCTGGATCTCTGACGCCTCATTTGCTGTGTCTCATTGTTGCTATGGACTTTTTTCCAGCCATGCCAGGCTGGTTATGACACGTGCAATAGTCAGATAGTGCCGAGTGCTGAACCCTGATTTCTCTAGGATTATATATATATCTATATATATTGTGGCAGTGTGGCAAGGAAAGGGTGTATTTCCCTTGCTATCGCTGCAGAATGCTCCACCTGTGGCCTGATTAATGAGGTATCAAGAAGGGAAAGTGTGTTTAAAAGGAAAAGAAACAGAATAGTTGGGGCTCTCCCTGGGTAACACACAGCGAACTGTGAGCGGTCCAAGAAATGAAGAAGTGGTGTGAACTGTAAGTAACAGGTTGCAGGGGCACATGTTTTATGCTGGCTGAGGGTAGCTCACCAGATAGTAGTCAGGGCATGCTGATATGTGTAGTCAGTGACCAGACGGTCTAGGACTTTGGTTTGTTCCTGAGTTATGTTTTGTTTTACCTGCAACCTGTCTAAATAAAGCTGGTAAGGTGCCAGGCGTGCATGAATAACCGTTGTCTGCGGGTTTATTGAGTGGAAACGTGTCCCGTGGCAGTGTCCAGGACGATCCCGGAGCTAATCCCCAAGGAGGAATCCTTACAATATATATATATATATATATATATATATATATATATATATATATATACATATAAATAAGCCCCTTCCCTAATAAAAGTTTGAATCACTCCCGTTTTCCCATATTTCAAATAAAATAATGTAAGCAAAAATTACTATAAACATTACATAACATAAATTAAACTGCACAGTCCAGAATTGCAGTTTTTCACTCGCTTCATATGGCAGAAAAAAACTATTCAAAAAAGCGATCAAAAAGTCCCTTCAAAACAAAAATGGTACAGATAAAAACAACAGATCCCGGCACGAAAAGGAGCTCTCATACAGCCCATTATACAGAAAAACAAAAGAGTTATAGGGGTCAGAAGAGGGCATTTTTAGCATACTTACTTGCGTAAATAAAGGGCAAATTTTTTTTAAAGGGGTATTGCAGGATTTTTTTTATTTCCTATGTGCTACAGGGGCTGTGACGTTAGTATGGTTCATAATATAATGTTAAGTAGTACAAAAAGTAGTACAAAAACTAAACTAAAATTCCACAGTTCAAGTAAAAGCAAACTTTGCAAATACTTTGCTGTGGTTTATATAGATTGCAAGTTGCTTTATGTTCAAGTTAAGTCAATGTTCTATGTGTGATTAAAACAAAAGAAAACAGACTCTATATAATACCTTCACACAAATACCAACACTGTATAAGTGATAAAAGTGCAGATACATCCAGTGACTCACAGGTGATGTCTTATATAAATCATAGTTGATGTCTTCTCTGCATTGTTTTTCTTTCCTTTTTTTTTTACCATCCATTCCAGATCGTCATGATGATTTCTTGCAGCCAATTCTCTTTGCAGAAACAGCTTTTCAGCACCCTCCTGACCTTTTCTCTACTCATAGGCCGACATTTATCATTGTCTTTAGACAGTTTTTTGTTTCTAGAAAAGGCGCAAAAAAGGAGCAAGCAGGGTTTAATTGCGCCTTTTTTTTGCACCTTTTGGTTTACACATTTCTGCTAATTTTGAGTTGCAATCCACTGATTTTGGCAATACACATGATATGGACGGGTTTTATGAACTGCACTTTTTTGTGAAAAAGCGCAAAAAAGTTGCAAAGCCACTGAAAAGTCTCTAAAACGACAGGGCTGTCCCCTCTCCCGCACCCTATTTGCTCTTGCAATGGAACCCCTAGCGGCCATTATTCGTAACTCTTCCTCAATCATGGGCATCGGGGTGGGGATGGGGGGAACATAAATTGGCGCTTTTTGCAGACGATCTTCTACTGACTCTCTCTTCTCCCTTAACTTCGCTCCTCAACTTATTTCAGGTCTTACAACATTTTTCAGAGGTTTCGGGTTTAGAATTGAATTCTTCCAAATCAGTAGTTTTGAACATTAATCTGCCAGATAGGACTGTTAAACTCTTAAAGCTAAACATTGATTTTCAATGGGCCACACATAGTTTGCCCTACTTGGGTATTCAATTGACCCCTTTGACCTCTGCCCTTTTTTCCGCTAATTATTCCCTTTATTTTGCGAGATAATGAACGATCTGCGTACCTGGTCTAGCTTCTCTTTGTCATGGTTAGACTGGATTGCCTCCGTTAAAATGAATTTATTGCCTAGATTGTTTTACGCTTTCCGCTCCTTCCCGATCTCTCTTCCCTCTTCAGCATTGGATCGTTTGCAATCAGATCTACTGCGCTTTATCTGGGGATCTAGGGGTAGTAGAGTGGGACGTAAGACGCTATTTGCCTCACGGTCTCAGGGGGGCCTAGGGGTACCTAATCTCAAAAAATATTACCAAGCGGCTAGACTAGCTCAATTAGCTCAGATTCACGCTAGACATTCCTGCCCCCAATGGGTTACTATTGAACAATTAGCCACCCCCACTATCCCTTTTTCGTTATGGCCGCAGATAGTAAAAGTTCAATTTCTGCTTTCTATAACATTCTATTAGGTTCCTCCATCAAACTCCCGTATATGTTGGCCTGGGAGGAGGACCTGGGGAGAACATTTGAGTTACAAGATTGGGCCTTAACGCTGCTACTACTTCCAAACTCTCTATCAATACGTCCTTGCAGGAAGTGGGCTGGAAAGTCCTCCTGAGATGGTACTTGGTTCCGTCTAGGATAGCGAAGATGTACCCCTCAGCTTCCCCACTTTGTTTTCGCAACTGTCAACAGAGGGGCACTATGATTCACATTTGGTGGGACTGCCCTCGTGTTAAACGTTTTTGGATACGGGTATACCACTTTATCCTTTCTGTAACGGGTGTTAATCTCCAGAAAACTCCAGAACAATCTTTACTCAATGCCCCGATTCCTAACATTTCCAAAGGCTCACGTAAACAGATTTATTATATTTTTTGGGCCGCTAAGATTGCTACTGCAACTAGTTGGAAATCGGCTTCTGTCCCTTTCCAGCTGATTTGTTCCAAGTTAAATTGGATTATGACTAATGACAAATTGACTAGCCTGCTGTGTGATTCTCAAAAGTCATTTGATGCTACCTGGCAACCGTGGGTGGAGTATTTGGATAATCCCTCTTGATTCTGTTAGGTCACGTGGATCTCTCTCTCTACTTCCTTTATCTTTTCCCCATTCCCTTTCCTCTTTTTCTCTCCCACTTTCTTTGTCCTCCTATTTTTTGTCTGGTTTGTCTTCCCTTGTGGGTCTGTCTTTGTAGTATGTATCCTCCGACGCCATCAGAACCTTTATTCACGTAACATGTCGTAGAAATATGGCTGCAGCATGGACTCCTCCTCTTTGCTTATATATAGAGAATTAGTCTATTTGGAGTTACCCCCAATAGCAGCTTGGCGGACCGCTGCCGCAACTGGATTGTGGTTGTGGCCTTGCTAAGGAAGTAAGCTGTTGATCTGATATATATTAAGCCTCGCTCAACGAACCCGTTGTAATGATGAGCATCTTGTATAACAATTGATCTGTATTTTCTTATGCTGTGTTATTTTTTATAATTCTATTGTTCATATTTTTCAAAATGTTATAAAGCCTTTTGAAAGACAAAAAAAAAAAAAAGTCTTTAAAGCTTCACCAGCCCAGACTTAGCTTATTGGTGTATGTGAAGAGTGAAATTTCAGAAAATGTGACCGTCACAAAATTAATCAAATGCTCTGTTACCATTTAATAAATTTGGTGCTCCTACACGTTACCAGCACACAAAAAAAGGTGTAGAAAAATGCTTCACTTACACTACAATGATAAATGCCAGCCATAGTGCCTAAAACAGTAATAATGCCTATTTTGGTGTCCCACAAAGTAATTGTACCC
Organism: Hyla sarda; assembly: GCF_029499605.1. Lineage (NCBI taxonomy): Eukaryota > Metazoa > Chordata > Amphibia > Anura > Hylidae > Hyla > Hyla sarda. The sequence goes on along the minus strand of NC_079194.1, from coordinate 208,250,462 downwards.
AGATTGCTCCTAAACATCAGGATCCAAACACTAAAGATAGACCCCACTGTCTCCATCTACAGAGTAGTTTGGCCTTTTCTCCCCAACACAATAGTAAGGTTCCTTTTTGTGCCCTCACACTTTTCAAATGTTTTTATTTTATTTTATTTCCTTTTTAATGGAAAACTTTTTTTTAAACTCACCATCCCCTTTGGCTTAGAGGAGACTCTGCTCCACAATAGTTTTCAGCTGTGCATCCTGAGGATACAGGTATAGTCAAAAGTGGTGGTCACCAGTGGCAATTGATTGGACAGGATGGGGCTGGGGCCTCAAATGTCACGAGGCCCAATAGCAGCCATCAGGGGCGTTGCTAGGCCTCCAAAATATCTGGGGTGCGGGCCATGGGCGGAGCCACAAAAGAGGAGGGGAAATGGGGCGGGCCACTAAATGGGTGGGGCCACTCTGGAGTATAATACAGGATATAACTCAGGATCAGTACAGGATAAGTAATGTAATGTTTGTACACAGTGATCTCACCAGCAGAATAGTGAGTACAGCTCTGGAGTATAATACAGGATATAACTCAGGATCAGTACAGGATAAGTAATGTAATGTATGTACACAGTGACCTCACCAGCAGAATAGTGAGTACAGCTCTGGGGTATAATACAGGATATAACTCAGGATCAGTACAGGATAAGTAATGTAATGTATGTACACAGTGATCCCCCCAGCAGAATAGTGAGTACAGCTCTGGGGTATAATATAGGATATAACTCAGGATCAGTACAGGATAAGTAATTTAATGTATGTACACAGTGACCTCACCAGCAGAATAGTGAGTACAGCTCTGGGGTATAATACAGGATATAACTCAGGATCAGTACAGGATAAGTAATGTAATGTATGTATACAGTGATCCCACCAGCAGAATAGTGAGTACAGCTCTGGGGTATAATATAGGATGTAACTCAGGATCAGTACAGGATAAGTAATGTAATGTATGTACACAGTGACTTCACCAGCAGAATAGTGAGTAGCGCTCTGGGGTATAATACAGGATATAACTCAGGATCAGTACAGGATACGTAAGGTAATGTATGTACACAGTGACCTCACCAGCAGAATAGTGAGTACAGCTCTGGAGTATAATGCAGGATATAACTCAGGATCAGTACAGGATACGTAATGTAATGTATGTACACAGTGATCTCACCAGCAGAATAGTGAGTACAGCTCTGGAGTATAATACAGGATATAACTCAGGATCAGTACAGGATACGTAATGTAATGTATGTACACAGTGATCTCATCAGCAGAATAGTGAGTACAGCTCTGGAGTGCTGACCAATTAGTTGTGGGTGTGGTCGTGCTTCAGCTGTGCTGTGTGTCTGCTGTGCCTCCTGAGCTCCAGGGAATTACCATCTGTTCCACCTGGGGCCTGCTTCCTCCTCCCCAGGGAGGGAGTGGGTTTCCAGGCATGAGTGAGGGAGGCGAGGCCCAGGCTTCTGCTCCTCGGAATAGGCCGCAGGGGAGCAGTAGAGGCCAGCAAGCGGCCTGTACATTGGAGGATTTGGGGGTGAGGCATTCTACTAGGAGTCGCAGCAATGCTGCTCCAACTCCCCCCACAGAGGTGAGAAGCTGCAAGGCTGGATCCTCCTTGGAAAAGCTGGGTGCAGCCAGCGGAAAGCTGGGTTTGTCTGGAAGAAGGCAGAGTGCTCACGGAGGTGAAGCCGACCTCAGTGAGGAAGGCTGGGGAGTGCTGAGGACCCGGGAGTCTATTTCCACCTATACCTCCCGGGTAAAAAGTCACCTCCGTGAGTATGAAGACGCCTGTAAGACCATCAGGAGGCTCCGAGAGGAACTGCGCTGTGCCCGTGCCAAGGCCAAGATTACTCCAAAAAGGAAAAAGACAGAGATCCAGGGGCATATAAAGAGACTCATGTCTGCAATACAAGTTTTGGAGGAGAGGAGAGCCGAATTATTGGAGAAGAATGGTCCATTTAAAGAGAAACTGGAAAATGAGGAGCGCTTCAGGGTGAAAGAAGAAGATAAAAATAAAAGGTTGATAGGGCTGCAACCTGAGAGCCAGGTGGATGATGTGGAGGAGATGGAGGAAGAACAACAGCCAGATCCACCTGGTGGCCTGCGGCAACAGCAGCAGGTCCCGTACAGTGGGCCCCCTGCACAGCAACCAGCAGTATCACCTGCCGACTCAGGAGAGGACAGTGACAGCAGCTACCAGGGAGGGGCGCTAATGGCCCAGATCCGCATGCTGGAATCCCCAGTGTGTCCTCAGAACCTGGTGTTTGGAGATCAGCTCCCAAATGAGGCACCTGGGGGTAAGAAGAAAAAGAAGACCAAGCCAAAGCAGCAAGAAGTGGTGAGTTACATCTACACCCCCCTCCCTGTAAATCCTGAGTCGGCCGCAGGGTCAGCTCATTGTGCAAGCCCCGTTACCCAGCCCAGCCCGTGTTCTGTGGTGGACTCGGTGCAAAGGTGCGGGGAGAGTACAGATACTAAAAGGGCGCAGAGCTCCATGCCTGTTTGCAGTAGCAGGGATGGAGCAGAGAAGGCATCGGCCGCAAGGCCGTACAGTGAGGGCGGCCCAGCGGTGGGCAGAGAGGCAGACTCCGGTGCTGTAGTTCGCTCCCCTGTTGGAGAGGGGGGTGACTCAGTGCCGGAGGTAGTAAAGGGCATAACGGACACTCCCAAAAGTGAAGAAAAACGTTTGTTTTGTATTGGTGTCGCTGATCCCATTGATCAGCGGCGCCATGAAAAGACTGGAGATGATGCTGATGAGGCGGAGGGCACTAATAAGAACAGGGCTGGGGCCTCCTCTAGACCGGGCAAGCATGCTGCCCGGTCCCTTAAAGGGCCAGCGGAGGTTGTCCCAGCCCTAGTGCCCCGTGATGCTGAGGCAAAACGGGAAAAAATGTCATCATCGTCATCGTTTGCCGGATTATCTGTTTCTGGTCCAGCCAGTGTGAATGAGAAGGTAAATGGGGGTACGGGGTGTATGACTGGGGAGCGGATGGAGGTTAATGTTATTGGAGAAGGTGATTTTGCTGTTGCTGAAATTAGGGGTGGTGATGGGACTACAGATGATGTTAGTGGAAACAATGTTGTTGAGGGAAGTGCTAATGTTGTTATTGGGGGTGGTGGGGATGTTCTCATTAGAAGTGGTGTAGGTGTAGGGTCTGGTCCAGTTGCCCCCCCAGTGGTGACAGATCATAGGAGTTATGCCAATGTCACTGCTGGGGGAAGTAGAATACTTTCCTCGTCTCCTGACTCTAGGGACGGTTTATTGCAGCAACGTCTCCTGGAGGCTCTGAAAAAGGGGGAAAGGTCGATTAATGTAGAGGGTAGAGCAGTTGATCTGTCTTTCTGGATAGAGAGACACGGTCTCTCTGCCTTCCGAGAGGAAAGAGGGGGCGATACTGTGTGGTCCCTCCCAACAGCCGGGGCAGGTAGTAACCGTAGGAATGTGGTCCGTCTTCGGTGGCAGGGCGAAGATATGTGTCCTTCAAGGACCAAAGTGGTTGAGCTTTTGCTAAAGATGGGCTTCAAGGCAGTTGATATCTTTGCCTTGATACATCCCTACGGTGCTCCTGAATTCGATATCAGTTTTGTTCGGCCAGAGGGGCTTGAGCTTTTCTGGTCGAATTATGAATTGGTAAAGAATGAGCCCGGCTGGCGAGACTTTGCCGTACAGGCATTGTCTCGTCAAAACGAAATCAAGAGAGTGACCGTTTTGACCCGTAACGAATCACTCTCTTGTGTTGACATCATCACCTGGTTAGGACGGTATGGCGAGGTAATGGGGGTCCCACAGAAGAACAGGGACGAGTTTGGCATCTGGTCAGGAGCCTGGACGTTTTTGGTAAAACTTAAACGTTCAGGAAATACTGTTACCCATATTCCATCCTCTGCCTTTCTTGGCAGGGATCGTATCCAGATTTTCTACCGGGGTCAGCCGAAGCTTTGTCACAGATGTGGTGACCCCACACACTTCAGTGCAAACTGTACGGTGCAGAAATGTGCCTTGTGTGGGGGTGTAGGCCATCTTGCCGCATCTTGTGCAGAGATTAGGTGTCACCTGTGTGGTGACTTAGGTCACCCATTCAGTCGTTGTCCTCGTTCTTTCGCTAATGCAGTCTTGTCCCCAGCGGGTGAAGATCACGAGCCGGAATCTGCTGGGGAGGGGACTAGCAGGGGTGGAGGAACTGAGGGGTCAGTGAGGAACAGCAAGAGAAAGACACCAGCCCAACTAAGACGTCTTGATAAACGCCAAAGGGATAGGGTGATGGGGAAAGCCTGGGTTACTGGGACGACCTCTCATTCTGTCCCAGAGGCCAACCTTGCTGCTGAGACCCTGAGGGATGGCGAGCTGAATGAGGAGGTCAGGAGGATCCAGGATGAGGAAGGTGCCATCTCCTCAGATAGCGTGGAGGAGGATGATGTGGGATGGCAGAAGGAGACACGAAAGCGGAGTACAAGTAAAAAAAAAAAAGGGAGATTTAAGATCTTCTCCCACCCTGGTCCAGGTGCCAAAGGAAGGCAAAACTGACTCCCATCTGGTTGGCCTTTCCAATCGATTCCGACCCCTCAGGGACATCTCCTCCTCTTCTTCGGAAGGGGAGGATGAAGGGGAGGTGGCAGAGGGGCTTCCAGGGGGCGCCGAGTCCTCTTCCCCTGGGGAGGTTATGTCCTCGGGGGAAGGGACTGGCCTAGAATCCGGAGACGAGGAAAGTAAAACGACGTCTGGTGAGATGGACACTTCTATTTCTCTAAAGAGAGTGAAGAGTTCTTCTGATGTGGAGGGTGAGAAGGGGAGTGGGAAAAAGAAAGCTGTTTAACTCAATCACCCTTGATGGCGGCACCCTCTCCGTTGACGCTGGCGTCCATTAATGTCGCCAGCATTAAGTCAGATACAGCTCGTTTTGCTGCCTATGATTTTTTTGCCCCTATTAATGCTGATATTTTATTTTTGCAGGAGACCAGGCTAACAGATATGTCATCTATCTACAAGGCTAAAAGAAAGTGGAGGAATGGGCCCTCCTACTGGTCTCTTAGGGCCGAGCCGTATAGCGGAGTGGCGGTCCTTTTTACCGCAGCGGTAGAATGCCGACGGGTTATCGAGTTAGAAATGGGGAGGTGCCTGATCTTAGATGTCCTCATGAGGGGACAAGAACTTCGCCTTATTAACATCTACGGCCCACAGTCTAAGTGGGACCGGAAGTGCCTCTTTATGAGGATCAAGCCCTATCTTTTTACAAGTCGGCAGGTGGTCTTTGGAGGGGACTTTAATGCTGTCACGAGGCCCCAAGACAGGGGAGGTGCCAGAGACAAGCTGACTTATGATAGCGTCGCCCTTAATAGCATAGCGAGTGAGGCTCGCCTGGTGGATGTTCACATCCGGCACATCCCAGGCCACGCGGGATTCACCTATCATAGGGGTAGTTGTAGGTCTAGAATAGACAGGTTTTATTTAAAGGAGGAAGCCGTCTCTTCAGCAGTGTCTGTTGTTGAGGTGGAGTTCTCCGATCACTGTTTAATTTTGTTTTCTCTGAATGTCACAGAGACCCCCCGGATGGGCAGAGGCTATTGGAAGCTGAATTCGTCTCTCTTGGAAGAAGCGGAGATAAGACAGTCCTTTGAGGATTTTCTTCAGAGCCAGGTGCCATTGCTGGGCCTTTGTAACAGTAAGTCAGAGTGGTGGGAGATCTTCAAGGAAAGGGTTGCGAGATTCTTCCGCCAGCTCTCGGGCCTCAGAAGCCTAAACAGGTACCGCTTGTACCAGGGCCTGAGGAAGAAACTTGAGAACCTTGTCTCGACTGGAGGTAGCCTTGCTGAAGTCCTTGCTGATGAAGTGCCAGTACGACAGACACGCATCTTTGGTTTTTGAGAGGGATTACGGGAAGTACCGCTCGCCCGACCCTTACAGAAACTGCAAGATGTCAGTGAATAGTAAAATAGTCTCAGGACTGATTGATAGTACGGGATCCTTGAAAAGGTCCAGATCAGGGATCCTGGAGGTCGTCAGATCCTTCTACTCGCACCTCTTGGGAAGGAAGGATCTAGATCGAGATAAGGTATCAGCTTTCTTGGCTGAAACCATCCCTGAACCAGGAGTAGACCCCTCTCTTGACGTTTTGACAGAGATGATCCGGGAAGAGGAAGTCAGGATGGCGATTGATGGGCTTGCCCTCAAGAAGTCACCCGGTCCGGATGGCTTAACATCTGAGTTCTACAAGACCTTTAAGGACACTTTGGTTCCCCTCTTGACTGCGGTTTTTAATGAGTGTCTATCCTCGGGCACTCTGCCAAAGACAATGAGGAGGTCAGCGCTGATCATCTTGTCAAAGGGTAAAGACCCATCCCACATTGAGAATTGGCATCCCATAGCTCTTCTCAATGCGGACAGAAAGATTCTGGCAAAAGTGCTGTTTAACCGGCTGGTGGAGTTTGCACCCCGGCTCCTTTCGGGGGCTCAGCATTGCTCTGTTCCGGGCCGCAGTACATTTAGTGCTGTGCTCAGTGTCCGGGAGGCTGTGGAGCAGGGTAGGGCTGGCCACTGGAAGGGGTACTTGCTGTCCTTGGATCAGGCAAAAGCGGTTGATCGGGTTAACCATGAGTACCTCTGGTCTGTTCTTCTGAGATATGGCCTGCCGGGGGGGTTTGTTGATTGGCTTAAGACCTTGTACGCAGGGGCAGAGAGTTTCCCGCTTGTGAATGGTTGGATTGGTCGCTCCTTTGAGGTTGGATCTGGTGTCCGTCAGGGTTGTCCTTTAAGCCCTTTGCTGTACGTGTTTGCAATTGATCCTTTCCTTAGGAGGATTGATTGTGGACCGTTGGCGGGGGTGAGAATGGACCTGGCGGTGCCGGATTCGGCTCTGAGGGCGGTAGCATATGCTGATGATGTCACTGTGTTTGTCTCCTCACAAGAGGAGGTCAGATGGGTGATGTCAGAGGTGGACCGCTACTCGGAGGCATCCGGGTCCAAGATCAACCAGGATAAGTGTGAGAGTCTCTGGCTGGGAGGGGGAGATCCTAGTTTTGATCTCCCGGACGCCCTTCCAGAGCCCCAGGAATCTGCAAAAGTTCTCGGCATTGAATTTGGCCAAGGGGATTACCCCAAACAAAACTGGGACAGCAGGCTTAAGATCGCCGCTCAGAAGGTGGATCAGTGGAAGGGTTGGTCTTTGACCCTCCTGGAAAGGGTTAACCTGATCAAAACATTCCTGCTCCCTTTGTTGATATATCTGGGCAGTGTATGTATGTTGCCAGAACCTCTCTGGACCCGGGTCTACAGTGTGTTCTTCCAAATGTTATGGGGGAATAGACTGAACCTAGTGAAGAGGGAGGTTACTTACCGTACAAGGAGACTAGGGGGGTTGTGTATGGTCAACCCCGTGGTATTCCTAGTGAATACCTTTCTTAAGACCAATATAGCAAACCTCTGGTCAGAGAGGGCTCCTCCGTGGGTATCCTCCTGTAGGGGATGGTTTCGGCCTTTCTTCCAGGAATGGGAGACAGGAGGGCAAGTGAAGGATCTTCGCACACCACACGGGCATCTCCCGGCTTATGCTACCCCGGTTCTGAAGGTTATTCGTCGGTGGGGTCTGGGGATGTGGGAGATTAGGACTCTGTCGAGGAAATTCCTTGACAAGGGGGTCCTGTCTTCCCATTTCCAGAGGCCATTGGCGCTCAAGGACTGCCCAAGTCGGGATCTGGAGGAGGGTTTAGAGCTTTTGAATTCTATCAGGATCCCCTTGAAGTTTTGGGACTTGACTTGGCGCTGCTTCCATGGGAAACTGTGTGTGAGGGACAATCTGAAGTGCAGGAGCTCTGATGACCGGGGATGTCCCCGCGAAGAGTGTGGAGGCATGCTGGAAAGCATGGAGCATTTTCTGCTTCATTGTCCCTTTAACACAGAGGTTTACACCAGGGTGGGCGCTTCCATTGGTTGGCCTCGGCTGGCCAGTCTCTCCTATGCGGAATGGGCCTATGGGGCATTCAGAAACCTTGGAGGCTGGGACCGGTGCACTTTATTCCTAGTCAGCTCAGTGATCAGGTACTACACGTGGAATGCACGGTGTTTAGTGTCGACGCAGCGTAAAATCCTCCCTGTGGATGTGGTGGTTAGGAACATTCTCGGTGACCTGGTGAAGGTGCGTTCTCTGGAGTACGAGAAGCTGGGTGCTGGCAGGGCCTCTCGTCTGTGGAGGGGCTCTGCCTTTAAAGTGCCTTAGCCCGTTGTCTCCCCCTGGTGGTGGGCTGATGCTGGCACATTAGTCTTTTTGTTTTGAGCAGTTGGTTTATGGTAATATAGGGCTTGCAGGCACTGAACTTGAGCTTTAGGGGTTTGTTGTTTGGCTTATAGTGTTATATGTATTTGTTATTGTATTTATTGTTGTAGTCTATTTGTATACTTATGTATTGTATATATTGTTAGTCTGTGTATATTTTATGTAATGTATATACTGTATATATTGTGTGATGCCACCTGGGGTTTTGGGTTTAGTTTAGGTTGGGTGGTGGGTTAAAAGGGGGGAGGGGGTTTGTATGGGACTTTTATGTATACAGAAAATCCTGGACTGGTTCATGGACGTCTGGTAACATGTACTGGGGGCATGGGATGCGGGACCAGCTCAGGGCCAAAAAAAAATAAATAAATAAATAAACAAAAAAAAAAAAAAAGTGGTGTTATTTTGTTTGTGTTGGTTTTTTATTATTTTGTATATATTATTATTGTTGTTGTTGTTATTCTTTTTGGTATATTATTGGTATTGGGTTTTTGGTATTGCAACTGGGCCAGGAAATTCACATTTAGTATTAGTGTATATTAGTGTATATAGTTTATTAGTATGGTATGGGTATAATGGGTATTATAGGAATCTGTCTTTTGTAAATAATGTATATATTTGTTTGTGTGCAGGAATGAGTGTGGGGTGGACCGGTGTTGTATTTTATGCTATGGTGTTTGGTTTTACGATTCGCTATATTGATATGTTCTGTCGGATATGGTATGTTTATGTTTTGTAATTTTTTTTATTGTTATGTTTGAAATTTTAATAAAAGATCTACAGGATATAACTCAGGATCAGTACGGGATAAGTAATATAATGTATGTGTACACAGTGATTCCACAAGCAGAATAATGATTACAGCTCCAGAGTTGCACTCATTGTTCTGCTGTTGGGGTCACTATATGAAATTACATTACTTACTCTGTATGTACATGGATTTATATTATTGTCTACACTATATACTAGTATTCCCCAACTAGGGTGCCTCCAGCTGTTGCAAAACTACAACTCTCAGCATGCCCAGACAGCCATTGGGCCTCTGGGCATGTTGAGAGTTGTAGTTTTTGCTACATCTGGCACCCTGGTTGGGGAACACTGTTTTAGAAGTTACAGATGGAGTAAATATGGTGGTGAGGAGGTATAGGTACATTGTACTTTACACAGCAGGGCATATCTGCATCTCCTCACCGCCATCTTTACTCCGTCTGTAACTTTTAAGGCAGTGTTCCCCAACCAATGTACCTCAAGCTTTTGCAAAACTACAGCTTTCAGCATGCCCTCTGGCTATGAGATGGTAAAGATGGTGGTGATGAGATGCAGATATGCCCTGGTGTGTAAAGTACCATGTACCTGTACCTCCTCACCACCATATTTACTCCATCTGTAACTTCTAAGACAGTGTTCCCCAACCAGAATGCTTCCAGACTTAGAAAAAAAATGCAACTCCCAGCATTCCCAGACAGCCTTTGGCTTTCTGGGCATGCTGGGAGTTGTAGTTTTGCTACACCTGGAGGCACACATGTTGTGGAACACTGGCTAAGAGGTTACAGTCAGTGAGAAAGAAGGTTGTGACACCAGCTACAGTGCTGCTGGCTGCGGCAGTGATATACCTGGTGTCCTCATGTGTGATGCCTGGAGACCTGGTGTCCGGCGTGCCACAGTTACTGTTGGCGCTGGTGGGCCCAGGGGTAGGTTTGCGGCATGTTGCTCTTCCTCGGCAGGCGCCAGAATCCGGGGGCAGGCTGGCGTGTTCCAGCGTGCCTACGTATGGCAAGTCTCCTCCCACAAGCCGCCGCAGCGGTGGCGTTCATTTGTCATTAACCTGGGGCCGTACCTGGGGGCTGGCTATCAGTGGAGCGCGGAAGTCTGATGAGCTCCCACTGTCCTGGATGCTGCCTGCTGCGCTCCGCTCCTCCTTCAACATGAGGAGCAGAGCACAGCAGGCAGCATCCAGGACAGGGGGACCTCATCAGACTTCCGCGCTCCACTAATAGCCAGCCCCGATACTTATGTCAGACTTCTGCGCTCCACTGTCTGTCATCCAGCCCCCATGTACGGCCCCAGGTTTATGATAAATGAGCGCCACTGCCACCAATGGGGTGTATACTGGCACTATCAGGGCTGCGCTGGCTGATCAATGACCCTATTATGTCTATAGGCAGGAATGTAGTGAGTAAAAAAAAAAAAAAAAGGCAAACGGCCCTGTGCATGTTAGCTGACAGCTGACATTCGGGGCACATTGGCTTAGCATTCGGGGCAGGGGCCCCGAATGACTTGACCTAGTGACGCCCCTAGTGGAAGTACACCACTGGCTTTATTCTGCTGTCAGAAATGCAATGCCATAGTTAGGTTCTATCTTTGCATCTGATTTCCCACAAAGCACTCTTCTCTGATAACAGAAGTCTAGTAGAATTCAGAATTTAAGTTTTAGTTGGAATAGCCAATAAATTATCATCAAAATAAAAGGCAGTATATGACAAGTAAAGTAAAATAACTATATACAAAAAATGTGGGAACTTAACGTAAAAAAGAGGGAAAACCTATACCGAGGATACTGCGTTGCACATACCCATGTGCCAAAAAAGAGTACTAATAGTATAAAAAGGGAGGCAGTCCTGCTAGGCTAGGTAAGAGTAAAAGATATAAGGTCAAAAATTAGAAAGAGAAAGAGAAAACATGTCTAAAATAGCATAAAATAAGGACATTTATTTAGAAAATGATGTGAGGTCTGCGGCAGGGCCCTTGTCACAGACTGGTCACTAGATAAAATGTTTACAATGGTATAAAATACTAAAAATATAAAATATAAACAGTGATATTGCACTTCAACAATTGGACAATGAGACAATGAAAATGGGGCAATGGGAAAGTTTGCCCCACTTTCATTGTCTCAATGTCCAATTGTTGAAGTGCAATATCACTGTTTATATTTTATATTTTTAGTATTTTATACCATTGTAAACATTTTATCTAGTGACCAGTCTGAGACAAGGGCCCTGCCGCAGACCTCACATCATTTTCTAAATAAATGTCCTTATTTTATGCTATTTTAGACATGTTTTCTCTTTCTCTTCTTTCTAATTTTTGACCTTATATCTTTTACTCTTACCTAGCCTAGCAGGACTGCCTCCCTTTTCATACTATTAGTAAAATAATAACAAACTGACTTAACATTTATGTACACCTAAACTATAAGGTACGGTAAAATGAAATTCAAGAGTGGAATGTGTGGTGTGTACCACTGCTTATCAATACCATGCTGTATGTGCGGCTCCTATGCCTCTCTGTTCCAAACGCCCTTCTTTTCTGTTGCAACATTTTGTGGCATGTCTCATAGGGGCCACCTGCATGCACATGCCTCCTAATATAGAGCTGGTTTGTGTTACTGATTCCTGTCCTCTTCCAATTCCTGCCTGGCAACACAACCAATGATGTCCCCCCGCCCCCCCATAGTTCCTCCCGAGTTTCCTTCACTGCTAATTCAGATACCATAGCCATCTATGAATACTCAGATTAGTATCTGTACATCAGATATACCCCTAATACCATTACACCATTATTCCTTGTTTATAATTAAACAGCCCAAGCGTGAATTGTTGTTTACAGTGCTGCTGATCCAATGTTCTGGTAGAGTTTCATTTTCTGCGAAAATCCAAATGGAAATGTGGAGGTGCACGATCCTGCTGATACACTACATTTGGTAGATCTTCCTCTGTCTGTGGTATTAGCCATTCTCCTTACATGTCTAAGTAGGAATGGCCAGTGACAGTATCCTTGGCAAAAAAAAAAGGGACAATAGACTTTGCACCTATTAATTTTACAGAACACATCTCTTGATAAGGGCAAATTGTTTATCTGAGCCCCAAATCCTAATGTTCTGGAGATCGACCTTCCCACTGAGACTTCTCCCTTGGCACTGGTTTTGATTTGTTTCACCCTACGTGAAATGCAGATTCTTCACAGAGCACATTTACCAAATGTATTTTGAATGTTTTTCTTGCTTCGCTGTCACCATTAGTGTTGCTCAAGAATATTCGCAATTCGAATATTATTCGCGAATATCGCATATTCGCGAATTCGCGAATTTCGCGAATATAGCGCTATATATTCGTAATTACGAATATTCGTTTTTTTTTTTTTTTCTCTTCACAGTACACATCACAGTGATCATCCCTCTCTGCTTCCAGCTTGTGTGGTGTAAAGAAGGCTCTAATACTACTGTGAGAGACTGGTGTGCGAAAATTCGCATATGCTAACTTTCGCATATGCGAATTTTGTATGGACTAATATTCACATATGTTAATTTTCGTATACGCGAATTTTGCATATGCGAAAATAAAACGAGAATATAACGAATATGCGAATATTCGCGAATATATGACGAATATTCGTCCATATATTCGCGAATATTCGCGAATTCGAATATGGCCTATGCCGCTCAACACTAGTCACCATCTCATATCACACTATGTTAGCACATTTCAAATCTGGCTCTTGAAAATGAAAGCTGTCCTGTGATTGGTTGTGGGGGAAAACTATGCCAGTTTTGCTTTTATTTTCAGTCACCCGCCATACACCACTGTTGTTACTTTACCTACAGGCCTTTACTTTTGCACCATAATTTTTTAATCACCCTGTATTTTATAGTTGACGCTCTATGGAGTTGAAATGTGAAAAACACAACAAGACTGACTGGGTTCGATATTTTTCTTACAATTTTCTTGTAGTTCCATGGAAACTGCCCATGTAGAATTATAATATATCCTTATTGAGACATTTCTTGAACATAACACAAACATACATACCAGTTTTGTAGAACACTGCAGTGGCAAGGGGGTATAATAGTCAACATTTAGCCTCCTGCCATATCTTAACCCCTTAAGGACCAAACCCATTTTCAGCTTAAGGACCAGAGCATTGTTTACACATCTGACCATTGTCACTTTAAGCATTAATAACTCTGGGATGCTTTTACTTATGAATTTGATTCCGAGATTGTTTTTTTGTGACATATTCTAACATAGTGGTAAATTTTCGTCCATACTTGCATAATTTGAAAATTTAGCATATTTCTAACTTTGAAGCTCTCTGCTTGTAAGGAAAATAGACATACCAAATAAATTATATATTGATTCACATATACAATATGTGAATTTTTCAGGGACCGCTTCAGTTTTGAAGTGGATTTGAGGGGTCTTCATATTAGAAATACCCCATAAATAACCCCATTATAAAAACTGCACCCCCTCAAATTATACAAAATTACATTCAGAAAGTTTGTTAACCCTTTAGGTGTTTCACAGGAATAAAAGCAAAATGAAGGAGAAAATTCAAAATCTAAATTTTTTACACTTACATGTTCTTGTAGACACAGTTTATGAATTTTTTCAAGGGGTAAAAGGAGACAAAGCCCCCCAAAATGTGTAACCAAATTTCTCTCGAGTAAGGAAATACCTCATATGGGAAAATAAAGTGCTCTGTGGGTGCACTAGAGGGCTCAGAAGTGAAGGAGCAACAATGGGATTTTAGAGAGTGAATTTTGCTGAAATGGTTTTTGGGGGGCATGTCGCATTAAGAAAGCCCTTATGGATCCATAACAGCAAATAAAAAGAAAAACACATGGCATACAATTTTGAGAACTACACCCCTCATGGCACGTAACAAGGGGTACAGTGAGCCTTAACACCCCACAAGTGTTTGACGACTGTTTCGGTAAAGTCGGATGTGTAAATGAGTTCTTCTGAGTATGGAAATACCCCATGTCTGGATGTTAAGTGCTCTGCGGGTGCACCACAATGCTCAGAAGAAGGAGCCACATTTGGATTTTGAAAGCAAATTTTGCTCAAATTGTTTTTGAGGGGCATGTAGCATTTAGGAAGCCCCTATGGAGCCAGAACAGCAAAAAAAGCCCCACATGGCACATTATTTGGGAAACAACACCCCTCAAGGAATGGAACAAGGGGTACAGTGAGTCTTTACATCCCACAGGTGTTTGACAAATTTTCGTTAAAATTTGGACATGAAAATGTATGAAAATGTTTTTTTTCCACAAAAATGCTGGTGTTACCCCAAATTTTTCATTTTCACAAGTGGTAATAGGAGAAAAGCCTCCCACAATGTTTAACCCCATTTCTTCTGAGTATGGAAATACCCCATATGTGGATGTAAAGTGATCTGCGGACAAACTACAATGCTCAGAAGAGAATGAGTGCCATTGGGCTTTTGGAGAGAGAATTTGTTTGAAGTGGAAGTCGTGGGCCATGTGCATTTACAAAGCCCCCATGCTACCAGAACAAATGACCCCCCCCCCCCACATGTGACCCTATTTCGGAAACTACACTCTCATGTAATGTAATAAGCGCTGCAGTGAGCATTTTCACCCCACTGGCGTTTGACAGATATTTGGAACAGTGGGCTATGCAAATGAAAAATTAAATATTTCATTTTCATGGACCACTGTTCAAAAAATCTGTCAGACTCCTGTGGGGTGTAAATTCTCACTGTATCCCTTATTACATTCCATGAGGGGTTAAGTTTCACATGTGGGGGGGGGGGGGGGTCCACTGTTCTGGTGCCATGGGGGCTTTGTAAACACAGGTGGCCTTCAATTCCAGACACATTCCCTCTCCAAAAACCCAATGGTGCTTCTTCTCCTCTGAGCCCTGTAGTGCGCCAGCAAGCACTTTACATCCACATATAGAGCATTTATATACTCAGAAGAAATGGGGTTACAAATTAAGTGGGGCTTTTTCCTATTACCCCTTGTTAAAATGAAACATTTGGGGTAACTGCATTTAGTGATTTAGTGCATTTTCACGTCCAGCTTTAACGAAAATTCTTCAAACACCTGTGGGGTGTGAAGGCTCAGTATACCCCTTGTTACGTTCCGTGAGGGGTGTGGTTTCCAAAATGGGGTCACATGTGGCTGTTTTTTTTTTGCGTTAATGTCAGAACCGCTGTAACGATAAGTCACAGGTGGTGCAAATCCCCTCAAATGTACATGGCGCTCTCACTCCTGAGCCTTGCTGTGCGCACACAGAGCCTTTTACGTCCACATCTGAGGTATTTCCGTACTCAGAAGAAATTGCATTCCAAATTTTGGGGGTCTTTTTTTCCTTTTACCTCTTTGGAATATTAAAAGTATAAGGCAACACCAGCATATTAGTGTAAAAAATAAAAAATAGATTACAATAACATGCACGAGTAGATCCCAACTTTACCTTTTCATAAGAGGTAAAAGGAGAAAAGCCCACCAAAACTCGTTAGGCAATTTCTCCCGAGTACGGAAATACCCCATATGTGGTCTAAACTGTTGCCTTGAAATACGACAGGGCTCCAAAGTGAGAGAGTGCCATGCACACTGGAGGCCTAAATTCGGGATTTGCATAGGGAATTACCCGGATGCAAGAATTATACTTGCCTCCGATACAAAAAATACCCTACGGCAATGTTTGGCTGTCAATGGCTGTCCAGCAATGCTGGGAGTTGTTGTTTTGCAACAGCTGGAGGCTCCGTTTTGGAAACAGTGCCGTACTAGACTTTTTTCATTTTTATTGGGGGTGGGGTGTAAATGTGTAGGGGTACATGTAGTGTTTTACTTTTTATTTTATTTTGTGTAGTGTAATGTTTTTAGGGTGCATTCACAGGGGTGGGGTTCACAGCGAGTTTTCCGCTGGGAGTTTGAGTTGCAGCGGAAAATGTGCTGCAGCTCAAACTTTCTGTGAGAATCTCGCTGTAAACCCCTGCCCGTGTGCCTGTACATTCACATGGGGGGGGGCAGACCTCCAGCTGTTGCAAAACTACAACTCCCAGCATGCCCTTTGGCTGTCCGTCCATGCTGGGGGTTGTAGTTATGCAACAGCTGGAGGCACACTGCTTGCAAAACACAGAGTTTCCCTACCATTGAGCCTTCAGCTGTTGCAAAACTACAACTCCCAGCAGGAACACTAGTTGCAAAACACTGAGAGTTTGTTACTTAACTCAGTGTTTTCCAACCTGTGTGCCTCCATTTGTTGCAAAAGTACAACTCCCAGCATGCATGGTCTGTCATTGCATGCTTGGAGTTATAGTTTTGCAACAGCTGGAGGCACACGGTTGGGAAACACTGAGTTAGGAAACAATGTTTCCCAACCAGTGGACCTCCAGTTGTTGCAAAACTATAACTCTCAGCATGTTGAGAGTAGTAATTATGCAACAACTGGAGGAGAACAGTTTGGACACCAATGTGTAGTGGTGTCCAAACTGTAGCCCTCCAGATGTTGCAAAACGTCAAATGCTGGGATTTATAGTTTTGCAACATCTGGAGTGCTATAGTTTGGGCATCACTGTATAGTGGCCTCCAAACTGTGCCCTTCCAGATGTTGCAAAACTA
The DNA here is from genome assembly GCF_029499605.1 of Hyla sarda. Taxonomy (NCBI): domain Eukaryota; kingdom Metazoa; phylum Chordata; class Amphibia; order Anura; family Hylidae; genus Hyla; species Hyla sarda. The sequence goes on along the minus strand of NC_079194.1, from coordinate 208,233,800 downwards.
CAACTCCCAGCATGTCAAGACTGTCCAGGCATGCTGGGAGTTGTAGTTCTGTAACATCTGAAGGGCTAAATTTGATAGCCAAAGGCTGTCTGGGCATGCTGGGAGTTGTAGTTTATCACTTACCACTGATCTTCACTGCTGCCTCCACCACTGCCTCCGCCGCCACCTGCTTTGTGATGTCGGTCCTGCCGCCGATCCCGCCACAATCACTGGACCCAGTGGTCCACCCGCATTACGGCCCCCAATGGAAGGGGATAGGAGGAGGTGGCACCCTTGCCACCTCACTCCTATCCTTTAGGATGATCAAGGCTGTCTCTGACAGCTCCAATCATCCCTATTTTCTGGGCGATCAGGTCACCAGAGACCCGATCAGCCCGGAAAAGCCGTGATTCGCCGGTCAGAATTGAAAATGGGGGTTGCCTGCTGAATGATTTCAGCAGGCATTCTCGTCCAGTCGACGCCCGGCGAGTAGCGGGGACCGGAATTCCCACAGGTGTACAGGTACGCCCTTGGTCCTTAAGTACCAGAGCATCAGGACGTACCTGTACGCCCTATGTCCTTAAGGGGTTAAAAATTGATTTACTTTAACCCCTTAAAGGGGTTTTCCACCATAAGGTGATTTTAGTACATACCTGCCAGGCTATCTTTTTGTGAATTGGGTATTTCTTGTTGGGTCTTGTTGGAGTTTGGTCTCTTAAACAACACATCCCATAGTTCCATGCTTGTAAGTGTGAAGTTACATTCCTCCCTCCCACACATCAGCCACCCCACCCATTGCAATACAAATAAGCTTAAAAGATCAGTGTTTTCTAATCAGGGTGCCTATGCCTGTTGTAATCTTATCTCTCTCCTACCCAGCGGTCCCTTCACCCATTGAAGCAGGACTGGCTCCCTCTGATCACCTGACTAGTGATGTCAGGTCTCGATGCACTGCAACCTGGGAAATCTTCCTTATTGAAATGTAATAGGTTAAGCTGTGATTGTCATTATATTTGATGTATAAGTAAATACAGAAAATAATGCACAGACATATTTGTGAATTCCTATTTACATGAGTTGCCTTTCTTTATGTTTTCCTAGCAATCTGCTCACTGCACCCCTGCAGATACATGTGTGATTCAGTTTCCTAATTTATAATCCTGTAGAAAAAGAGTTTATAGTTAATAAACAAACAAAGTTTAGCTTTATGCCTTTGTAATAAAGCTTAATGAAATATATAGATATACACTGCTCAAAAAAATATGGGGAACACTTAAACAACACAACGTTACTCCAAGTCAATGACACTTCTGTGAAATCACACTGTCCACTCAGGAAGCAACACTGGTTGACAATCAATTTCACATGCTGTTGTGCAAATGGAACAGACAACAGGTGGAAATTATAGGCAATTAGCAAGACACCCCCAATAAAGAAGTGGTTCTGCAGGTGGTGACCACAGACCACTTATCAGTTCCTATGCTTCATGGCTGATGTTTTGGTCATTTTTGAATGCTGGCGGTGCTTTCACTCCAGTGGTAGCATGAGACGGAGTCTACAACCCACACAGGTAGTGCAGCTCATCCAGGATGGCACATCAATGTGAGCTGTGGCAAGAAGGTTTGCTGTGTCTGTCAGAGTAGTGTCCAGAGCATGGAGGTGCTACCAGGAGACAGGCCAGTACATCAGGAGATGTGGAGAAGGCCGTAGGAGGTCGACAACCCAGCAGCAGGACCGCTACCTCCAACTTTGTGCAAGGAGAGGCAGGAGGAGCACTGCCAGAGCCCTGTAAAATGACCTCCAGCAGGCCACAAATGTGCATGTGTCCACTCAAACAGTCATAAACAGACTCCATGAGGGGGGTGTAAGGGCCCAACGACCACAGGTGGGGGTTGTGCTTACAGCCCAACACCGTGCAGGACATTTGGCATTTGCCAGAGAACACCAAGATTGGCAAATTCGCCACTGGCACCTGGTGCTCTTCACAGATGAAAGCAGGTTCACACTGGGCAAATGTGACAGACGTGACAGAGTCTGGAGACACCATGGAGAACGTTCTGCTGCCTGCAACATCCTCCAGCATGACCGGCTTGGTGGTGGGTCAGTAATGGTGTGGTGTGGCATTTCTTTGGGGGGCCAAACAGCCCTCCAAGTGCTTGCCAGAGGTAGCCTGACTGCCATTAGGTACCGAGATGAGATCCTCAGACCCCTTGTGAGACCATATGCTGGTGCGGTTGGCCCTGGGTTCTTCCTAATGCAAGACAATGCTAGACCTCATGTGGCTGGAGTGTGTCAGCAGTTCCTGCAAGAGGAAAGCATTGATGCTATGGACTGGCCCGCCTGTTACCCAGACCTGAATCTGATTGAGCACATCTGGGACATCATGTCTTGCTCCTTCCACCAACGCTACTTTGCACCACAGACAGTCCAGGAGTTTGTGGATGCTTTAGTCCAGGCCTGGGAGGACATACTTCAAGAGACCATCCACCACCTCGTCAGGAGCATGCACAGGTGTTGTAGGGAGGTCATACGGGCACGTGGAGGCCACACACACTACTGAGCCTCATTTTGACTTGTTTTAAGGACATTACATCAAAGTTGGATCAGCCTGTAGTGTGGTTTTCCACTTTGATTTTGAGTGTGACTCCATATCCAGACCTCCATGGGTTAATAAATTTGATTTCCATTTATAATTTTTGTGTGATTTTGTTGTCAGCACATTCAACTATGTAAAGACGAAAGTATTTCATACGATTAGTTCATTCATTCAGATCTAGGATGTGTTCTCTTATTGTTCCCTTTATTTTTTTCAGCAGTGTAGATTGAAGCCCTATGTTGAAATAATAGGCAGCAACCATAAGTACTCAAACACATCATTTATACATTCTGTTTGTACGGTTCCTGCTAGATTTTTATGATAACTAACTTATTTAGAAAGCTTTTTCTTATAGCCATTTTGTACTCTTACTTTCAGTTCATCAAATGATTCAACTTTTATTTTAACTTGTAAAAGAAAAAGGTTAGCAAGTCATTCAACAAGCAAAAATCCAACTAATGAGAATTTTACCACACCACGCCTAGACTATTGTAATGGATTGTATTGTATTGGAGATTTGTACACATAAATGTACTATATTGGATTTTTTTTCGATTTGTCTTTGTGCTAAAAATGTTAACTTTTTACCTTAGCATCTGAGATGCTTTGACTAGGTTGTTGAATGTATAATATTAACCTACAATTGAACTGCCTGCAGCAGAGAAAAACAAGGAATTCAATCTTTAATAAAGTTTCAAAATCAGAGACATACACTGTCTAAGGACGAGCCCTAAGATGGTAACCAGTGTATGGAGTGGGCTCCCGACTCGAGCCCGTGCTTAGGTTTCACTTTACCAGAGCTCGTTAGCTGAGCTGTGATTGGCTGCTGTGGGAAAATCACAATTTCTTTTTTCTCTTTCACAGTTTGATAAATCTAGGCCTCTTTCTTTAAATCCCCATTTAAACCACTATATAGCTTTAACCCCTTTAAGGACCACGGGTTTTTCCGTTTTTGCACTTTAGTTTTTTCCTCCTCACCTTTTAAAAATCATAACCCTTTCAATTTTGCACCTAAAAATCCATATGATTGCTTATTTTTTGGGCCACCAATTCTACCTTGCAGTGAAACCAGTTATTTTACCCCAAAATCTACATCGGAACAGAATAAAAAATCATTGTGCGATGATATTGAAGAAAAAGTGCCATTTTGTAACTTTTGGGGGCTTCCGTTTCTACGCAGTAAATTTTTTGGTAAAAATGACACCTAATCTTTATTCTGTAGTTCCGTACGATTAAAATGATACCCTACTTATATAGGTTTGATTTTGTCGTACTTCTGGAAAAAATAAAATGTATACATTTAAAATTGTCATATTCTGACCCCTATAACTTTTTTTTCTGCGTATGGGGCAGTATGAGGGCTAATTTTTTGCGCCGTGATCTGAAGTCTTTATCGGTACCATTTTTGTATTGATCGGACTTTTTGATCACTTTTGACTAATTTTTTCATGATATAAAAAGTGACCAAAAATACGCTATTTTGGACTTTGGAATTTTTTTGCACGTACGACATTGATCCTGCGGTTTAATTAATGATATTTTATAGTTCGGACATTTATGCATGCGGCGATACCACATATGTTTATATTTATTTTATTTACATGTTCGTTTGTTTTTTTTTATTGGAAAAGGGGGGTCATTTGGTCTTTTATTAGGGAAAGGGTTAAATCACATTTATTAACTTTTTTTTACACTTTTTTTTGCAATGTTATAGCCCCCATAGGGGCTATAACATTGCATACACTGATTGCCAGCACTGTTCACTACAAAGCCATACCTTTGCATTGATCTGTGTTATCAGTGGTCGATTGCTCAAGCCTGAATCTCAGGCTTGGAGCAATCAATCGCCGATCAGACGCGCCGGAGGAAGGTGAGTGACCCTCTGCTCGCGTCCTAGCTGTTCGGGACACCGCATTTTCACTGCGGTGGTCCCGATCAGCCCCACTGAGCAACCGGGAAGTTTTTACTTTCGCTTTAGATGCGGCGTTCAACTTTGAATGCCACGTCTAAAGGGTTAATATGACCCTGGACGTATATTTAAGTCCGTGGCCGGCTCCCTGTGATATTGGGTTGGTCCCGGCATGTGACTGAAGCCGGGACCTGAGGCAAATAGCGCGCGGCAGCGATCGTGGTGCCGCGCGCTATTTGCCTCAGGTCCCGGCTTCAGTCACATGCCGGGACCAACCCAATATCACAGGGAGCCGGCCACGGACTTAAATATACGTCCATGGTCGTTAAGGGGTTAATTAAACCACTATATGGTGGTCTCCAAACTGTAGCCCTCCAGATGTTGCAAAACTACAACTCCCAATGTGGTGGATCACCAGGTAAATGGCAGGACCACAGGTATGTAGGTTGGTATGTAGGTTGGTGGGATCAGATGGTATTAACTCCAAGGGCTGGATGGTATGGTAACCCCTAGTGTTCGTGACGCCAGTGTGGTTTTCGGATTCCAGAACACCACACGCCCGGATTCTCCGTTATCCCAATTGCTAGAAGTGAAATGAGAGTCCACAACCAGTTATGGTCAAACAGAGGCTTTTCTGAGAAAAAGACAGGTGTAATTATCTTCACAGCTAAGGCCAGATTTCCCTGAGAGGTGACCAGGACCCAGAGGACCTCGCAGCTTGTTGGACCAATATACTTGTAGTTAACTTGACTTGTAATTATACTTGACTTGACTATGTGCAGAAATTGACTACTTGTAGTGACAGCAGACATAGACTTGAGACTTACTGGAATGACTGTAGCTTTTGTGGCCTTCCAGATGATGATCACATGCATTGAGATTTCTTGTGGTTGCTGTGCTCAGCAAAGACTTGTTCTCAAAGAGAGTGAATTGTAATGGCCGCCCCTTTATATAGTGGGGGGCTAGACTAAAGCCCATTGGTCAAGCTGCGGGTCATAGGTTAGGCTGGTGCTCTCTGGGAGAACATGTGAAAACAAATCATGTGACTGGATAACATAACATGTGACAGACTTACACAGGTCCTTGAGACCTCCCACAGGTCCTCCATACTACCTATACATAGGGATCCTGTCTAGGTATTAAAGTGACACACACATCTTTATAAAACCAACAGGGGGAGACCTTGTGGAGAGCACCCAGGTCACCGAGGGACTCAACCTGATAGGGCCTAAGAGTAGTACAGGACCATTTCTTGTACTGGGACATCACACCAGCATGCCTGGACAGTCTGGGCATGCTTGGAGTTGTAGTTTTGCAAAATCTGGAGGGCTACAGTTTGGAAACCACTACTTAGCTGTCTCCAAACTGTTCATCCCCAGATGTTGCATAACTACAACTCCTAGCATGTCTTTCAGTTGTCAGTGCATGCTGGGAGTTGTACAATGGTTGGGAAACACTGAGCTAGAGTCTGTTTCCTAACTCAGTGATTCCAACCCGTGTGCCTCCAGCTGTTGCAAAACTACAACTCCCAGAATGCACTGACAGACCGTACATGCTGAGAGTAGTAGTTTTGCAACAGCTGGAGGCACACAGGTTGGAATCACTGAGCTAGAGTCTGTTTCCTAACTCAGTGGTTCCCCACCAGTGTGCCTACAGCTGTTGCAAAACTACAACTCCCAGCATGTATGGTCTGTAAGTTCATGCTGGGAGTTGTAGTTTTGCAACAGCTGAAGGTTTGCCCCCCCCCCCCCCCTCATGTAAAGGTACAGGGTACATTGGGTTTCCTTCTACAAGTTTGACCTGTGGCAAATTTTCCGCCGCAGCTCAAATTCTCAGCAGAAAACTCACTGTGAACCCTCACCCGTGTGAATGTACACTAAAAACACTACACTACACTAACACAAAATAAAAAGTAAAACACTATATACACACCCTTACAAGAACCCCCCCAATAAAAATGAAAAATGTCTAACTACTACAGTGTTTCCTAAATGGAGCCTCCAGCTGTTGCATAACAACAACTCCCTGTATTGCCGGACAGCCATTGACTGTCCTAGCAGGCTGGGAGTTTTGCAACAGCTGGAGGCACCCGGTTTGGCAAAAAACTGCTGTAGGGTTTTGGCGGAGACAAGCCCCATCTTGTATCGGGGCTGTCCCTATTGCAAATTCTTAATTTGGACCTCAAATGCGCATGGCACTCTCTCACTTCAGAGCCCTGTCGTATTTCAAGGAAACTGTTTAGGGCCACATAGGGGGTATTTCCTATTGCGTTACAAATTTTGAGGGGATTTTTCTCCTTTTACCCCTTATGAAAAGGAAATATTAGGGGCTACACCAGCCTGTTAGTGTAAAAAAATAAAAAAATCTACACTAACTTGCTGGTGTTGCCCCATACTTTTCATTTTCACAAGAGGTAAAAGGAGAAAAAGACCCCCAAAATTTGTAACACAATTTCTTCTGAGTGCGGAAATACCCCATATGTGGGGGCGTAAAAAGCTCTGTGGACGCTTTTGAGGCCTAAATTGTTGATTTGCACAGAGTTAAAGCAGTTCTGACATAAACACACAAAAAAAACACCCACATGCGACCCCGTTTTGGAAGCTACACCCCTCACGGATTGTAACAAGGGGAATAGTGAGCCTTAACACCCCACAGGTCTTTGACGAATTTTCATTAAAGTTGGACTTGAAAATAAAAATAAAAATTTTCCCCTGAAATGCTGGTGTTACTCCAAATTCACAAGGGGTAATAGGAAAAAAGCCTCCCAAAATTCATAACACCATTTCTTCTGAGTATATAAATACCCCATATGTGGACGTAAAATGCTCTGCGGGCGAACTACAATGCTCTGAAGAGAAAGAGCGCCATTGGGCTTTTGGAGAGAGAATTAGGCCGGAATTTAAATCCATGTGCATTTACAAAGCCCCCATGGTGCCAGAACAATGGACCCCCCCCCCCCACATGTGACCATTTTGGAAACTGCACCCCTCACGGAATGTAATAAGGGGTACAGTGAGCACTTACGCCCCACAGGTGTCTGACAGATTTTTGGAACAGTGGTCCGTAAAAATGAAAAATTTTATTTTCTATTTGCACAGCCCACTGTTCCAAAGATCTGTAAAATTCCAGTTGGGTGTAAATGCTCACTGCACCCCTTATTAAATTCTGTGAGGGGTGTAGTTTCCAAAATGGGGTCACATGTGGGGGGGGGGTCCACTGTTCTGGCACCATGGGGGCTTTGTAAACACACATGGCCCCTGACTCCCATTCCAACCAAATTCTCTCTCCAAAAGCCCAATGGCGCTCCCTCTCTTCTAAGCATTGTAGTTCGCCCGCAGAGCACTTTATATCCACATATTAGGTATTTTTATACTCAGGAGAAAAAGGCCCCCAACATTTGTAACCCCCTTTCTTCTATTACCCCTTCTGAAAATGAAAAATGTGGGGTAACACCAGCATTTTATCGAAAAAAAAAATATAGTTATTTATTTTTACGTCCCAGTTAACAAAAGTTTGTCAATCACCTGTGGGGTATTAAGGCTCATTTTACCCCTTGTTACGTTTCTTGAGGGGTGTAGTTTCCAAATGCCATGTGCCATGTGTTTTTTTTTTTTACTGTTTTGGCATCGTGGGGCTTCCTAAATGCGACATGCCCCCAAAAAACATTTCAGCAAAATTTGCTCTCCAAAAGCCCAATGTCACGCCTTCCCTTCTGAAGGGCAGAGCAATTTACATCCACATATGAAGTATTTCCTTACTGGAAGAAATGGGGTTACACATTTTGGGGGTCATTTTCTCCTATTACTCCTTGTGAAAATGAAAAGTTTGGGGTAACACCAGCATTTTAGTGTTAAAAATCAAAATTTTCATTTTCACGTCCCGTTTTAACGAAAGTTTGTCAATCACCTGTGGGGTATAAAGACTCAATTTACCCCTTGTTACGTTCCTTGAGGGGTGTAGTTTCCAAAATAGTGTGCCATGTGCTTTTTTATTGTTCTGGCATCATGGTGGGGGCTTCCTAAATTTGACATGCCCTCCAAAAACCATTTAATCAAAATTCGCTCTGCAAAATGCCATTGTCGCTCCTTCTCTTCTGAGCCCTTTAGTGCACCCACAGAGCACTTTACATCCACATATGAGGTATTTTCCGAGAGAAAATGAATTACATGTTTTGGGGGGCCTTTTTACCTTTTACCCCTTGTAAAAATGAAAAAAAATTGGGCTACAATAACATGTTAGTGTAAAAAATATACACATCTGTCTACCTTTGCACTACCTCAGTGGTTCATAGTTACCAGAATCTTGTGTCAAAATTCTTGCACAATTTCTCCTTTGAACACACACACACCACCTTTTCGACAAACTGATGACAGAAAAAGTGTTTAAAAATGCTGGGGACCCCCACAATCTCGGTGCAGCCCCCAGCATTCTGTGTTGGGTGCTGCCTCCGAGACGGGGACATGATGTCACGGCCACGCCTCCTAGTGACATCACACCATGCCCCCTCCATTCATGTCTATGGGAGAGGGCATCACGCCCCCTCCCATAGAAATGAATGGAGGGGGTGTAGCATCACTAGGGGGCATCGCCATCTCGGAGGCAGCGCCCGGCACAGAATGCCGGGGCCTGGACCGAGATCGCAGGGGGTCCCCAACGGCGGGACCCTTGTGATCATAAATCTTATCCCCTATCCTTTGTATAGGGGATAAGAAGTATAAAGCCGGAATACCCCTTTAAGTAAAAATTGTGCTAGAATTGTGGTGCATTTGCAATAGTAATTCCCCTATGATGCATATACATCACCAAACCTCATTCATACTGAATATAATGGGAAATCATCAGGTAAAAAAAATGAAGTAATTTCTTGACATGGTCTAAGTAGAGCTAGGTAAGGGATAAAAGAACTGTTTACAAGATTCTATACTGTGACTTGTTCATTTGTTTTCAGACTTGGCAAATAATTGTAAATTCTGAAGCCTGTAAAGTTGGATACCAACTGTTTCAGAGGATTAATTATCCTAACATTGCAAAATAACATATTCCAAACTCCAACACCTCCATGTCAAAGCTTGAAGTGCAGAACACATACTGATTTGTGACTTCCAAACATTTCATACACAAGTTTACAAGATGATCCAACTGTGAGCTCAGAGGTAATGTAGGGAAATAGTGGTAGCATCTTGACACAGTGTCAAAAAAGTGTTGTTATCTGGCTTGGAAATGTCCTGAAAGATCCTATGAATCAGGTAAAAGAAACAAATGTCACTTTTTTTTTCTTTCAAAAAACATTGGCTGATCACTGTCTGGCTTCTTCATATTGTGTCACTCTAGACAAATAACTAGTGCATTGGACGTTTGTACACAAAAGAAAAATAAGAGAAAACATTGACTCAATTGTTACACATGCAAAAGGACTATAGTGACTACTAACGCATAATTTATATTATTAAGGGTATGTTCAGACTACGGATTTGTAGCTGAATCTCGCGGAATTCAACGAGCGGAGATTCAGTCTGGCAGCCAGCGGCGGTGGTAGGACTGTGCGGCACTGCGCCGTCACCATTGATGGCTATGCAGTCATCGCAGATTTCCCTGCAAAGAATGAACATGTTCTTTCTTTGCGCTGAACAATTCCGCCGCTGAAATTCTGCAGTGTGTACAGGTCTTGCGGAAGACCCATTCACACAGATGCTAACGTTCACTGTGCGGAATCTTGTTCACGGAATTCCGCGGGAATTGTGCAGTGTGAAAATACCCTAAGGCTAATATATTTATTGCTCATAACATAGTGCATGAGCTTTTACTGAAAAAATTGGAGTCATCCATAAGTCAAAAAATCCTATTTGAAATGTTCAATGCAATATAGGTCAAATAAAAGGGATGCTCAGTTGAAAACATCTTATCCCCTATCCAAAGGATAGGGGATGAGATGTTAGATCGCAGGGGTCCTGTCACTGGGGACCCCTGCGATCTCCGCTGAGGCACCCCTTCATTCGGTGCATGGAGCACACTCCGCTCCGTGCCCGATGACTGGTGATGCAAGCTGCCACACCCCCCCCCATTCACTTCTATGGGAGGAGGCGTGACGGTTATGTACTAGATGTCACCCCCCCTCTTATAGACATGAATGGAGGGGGTGCAGCATGACATCACAAACGCAGAAGCTGCAAGCTTCCGTGTTCCAGATGCTACCGCTGCAGGCCCTGAGATCACAGGGGTCCATCTTCTCCCCAACGGAGTACCCCTTTTACCCCCTCAATGCAAGCCTATGGGAGGCCCATAGATTTGCATTGAGGGGACAGGGCCGTGACGTCACGATACTCCGGCCCCAGCACGGAGTGGTTTTCACTCTGTGCAGCTGATGACAAGCGGGTACTGCAGGAGAGATTGCGGGGTCCCCAGCGGCAGTACCCCTGCGATCAGACATCTTATCCCTTATCATTTAGATAGGGGATAAGATGTCTAGGGGCAGAGTACCCCTTTAAGGACAAAGCCAATTTCCTTTTCTGCATTTTCGCTTTTCCCCCTTGCATTATAAGTGTCATATGAGGGCTTGTTATTTATTTTTTTTGTGGCATTTATACTTTGTAATGACAGCTTTTATTTTACAATAAAATGTATGGCGCAATGGCGCAACGGTGTGAAAATAAAATGGCAATTTTGCAACTTTTTGGGGTTTTGTTTTTATACATCACACTTTATGGTAAAAATGATGTCAGTTTATTTTGTGGGTTAATATAATTAAAAAGATACCCATATTTACAAGCTTTTTTGTTACTGTACTGCTCTCTAAAAAACTAAAACTTAAAAAAAAAAATTAGGTATGTTTAAAATTTCCGTATTCTAACCCCCTGTAACTTTTTCTGTAGATGTTGTTGTTTGAGGGTTAATTTTTGCGCTGTGATGTGTAGTTTTTCTTAGTAATATTTTTCTGTATATGTGACTTCTTGATCACTTTTTATTTAATTTTTTCTGGGATGTAATGTGACCCATAATCCACAACAGTATTTGTTTACGTTTACTTCATCATACAGGATCATTAACATTAAATATTAATAGTTTGAACATTTACACACACTGTGATAACAAATATGTTTACTATGAGTACATGTTTATTTTTTTATACTTTTGTAAAATAGGAAAAGGGGGCAATTCAAATTTTAAATGGGGAAGGATTATTCATATTTTTATGAATAACCCTCCCCCAATTACCAACAATTTGTGCAGCCCGAGATTCTACAAGGTGTCCAGTTCATCTCCTGAACGTGTTACTCTCAGGCTGTTGAGATTTCGCAGGAGTTGTAATGGGAATGTTTCACCTAGATTTTTTTTTTCCTAACAGCCATAGACAAGATCTGTTCCATTCGGATGAATTGGAGACGTTTTCAGAGGTCATTCTACAGAGAGGGGAGTGGTTTTGCAGAATTCTGTTGTGAATGGCGGTGGATCCTGTTATATACCTTTCACTATACTTTTGAGAAGAAAGGCATTACTGGGAATCGATCTGTAACAGAAAGTCTCAGCTTAGTTTGAGCCCTGGCGGCCAGAATGTAAACTGCAAGATTTCAGCATTATTATACAATATACATAGCAAAATGGAAAATTATAAAAACATCATAAACAATTGTTACAAAATATGGTTAACATAAAAAGCTGATTTAGGGTATGTTCACATGCATGCAGATTTGATGCACAGGATTTGATGCACATGACTTTCTGCTGCAGATTTCAATGTAAACTATATGGCTGAGCACAGCTTCTAATCTTCAGTTACAAATCCTGCATATCAAATCTGCGCAGGATCCTGTATGTGTGAATGTACCTTTAAACAATAAGTAATTTTCTGATGAGACATTCCCTTTAACCCCTTAACGACGCAGGACATATATTTACGTCCTGCGCCGGATCCCGCGATATGGAGCGGGGTCGCGCCGCGATCCCGCATGATACCGCGTCGGTCCCGGCGCTCATCAACGGCCGGGACCCGCAGCTAATACCACACATCGCCAATCGCGGCGATGTGCGGTATTAACCCTTTAGAAGCGACGGTCAAAGCTGACCGCCGCTTGTAAAGTGAAAGTGTAACTATCCCGGCTAGTCAGTCGGACTGTTCGGGACCGCCGCGGTAAAATCGCGGCATCCCGAACAGCGAGCAGGATCCCCGAATGGCTGCTCCGTGCCTGAGATCCAGGCAGGAGCAGTCAAGTGCTGATAACACTGATCGCTGCCATGGTAACCCATGGCAGGGATCTGTGCAATAAATCAAAGTGTGCACTGCTATAACCCTCTATGAGGGCTATGACACTGCAAAAAAAATAGTGTAAAAAAAAAGGTAAAAAATATGTATTAACTCTTTCCTGAACAAAAGTTCAAAACACCCCCCTTTTCCCATAATAAAAAATTAAACATGTAAATAAAAATAAATATAAACATATGTGGTATCGCCGCGTGCGTAAACGTCCTTACTATAAAACTATATCATTAAATAAATCGCACAGGCAATGGCGTACGCGCACAAAAATTTCCAAAGTCCAAAATAGCGTATTTTTGGCATTTCAAACCTTAAAAAAATGAATAAAAAGTGATCAAAAAGTCCGATCAAAACAAAAATGGTACCGATAAAAACTTCAGATCACGGCGCAAAAAATTAGCCCTCACACCGTCCCGTCCCCATAAAAAAAAAAAAGTTATAGGGGTCAGAAAATGACAATTTTTAACATATCTGTTACGCCGAGCGCTCCGGGTTCCTGCTCCTCCCCGGAGCGCTCGCGGCGTTCTTCTCTCTGCAGCGCCCCGGTCAGACCCGCTGACCGTGAGCGCTGCACTGACACTACCGATGGGGATGCGATTCGCATAGCGGGACGTGCCCACTCGCGGATCCCGGTCCCCGGCTGTCACGTCCTGGTGCGCGCTGCTCCGCTCTCTAGGGCGCGCGCGCGCCAGCTCTCTGAGATTTAAAGGGCCAGTGCACCACTAATTGGTGCCTGGCCCAATCAGTGTAAGTAGCTCCCACCTGCTCCACGCCTTTATAACCTCACTTCCCCTTCCCAGCATTGCCGGATCTTGTTGCCCTTGTGCCTAGTGAAAGCGTTTCCTGTGATTGCCTTACCAGTGTTTCCAGACCTTCTTCCGTTACCATTGACTACGAACCTTGCCACCTGCCCTGACCTTCTGCTACGTCTGACCTCGCCTCTGTCTAGTCCTTCTATCCCACGCCTTCTCAGCAGTCAGCGAGGTTGAGCCGTTACCGGTGGATACGACCTGGTTACTACCGCCGCAGTAAGACCATCCTGCTTTGCGGTGGGCTCTGGTGAATACCAGTAGCAACTTAGAACCGGTCCACCGGTTCGGTCCACGCCAATCCCTCGCTGACACAGAGGATCCACATCCAGCCTGCCAAATCCTAACAATATCAATTTTGCTGCTTCTAGCTAGGATTTTTTTCAGAAGTACGACAAAATTAAAAGTATACAAGTAGGGTATCATTTTACCCATATGGACCTACAGAATAAAGATAAGGTGTCATTTTTACCCAAAAATTTACTGCGTAAAAACGGAAGCCCCCAAAAGTGACAAAAAAGTGTTTTTTCTTCAACTTTGTCGCACAATGATTTTTTTCCTGTTTCGCTGTAAATTTTTGGGTAAAATTACTGATGTCATTACAAAGTAGAATTGGTGTCACAAAAAATAAGCTGTCACATAGAATTTTAGGTGAAAAACTGAAAGAGTTATGATTTTTTAACCCCTTAACGACGCAGGACGTATATTTACGTCCTGCGCCGGCTCCCGCGATATGAAGCGGGATCGCCCCACGATCCTGCATCATATCGCGTCAGTCCCAGCGCTCATCAACGGCCGGGACCCGCGGCTAATACCACACATCGCCGATCGCGGCGATGTGCGGTATTAACCCTTTAGAAGCGGCGGTCAAAGCTGACCGCCGCTTCTAAAGTGAAAGTGAAAGTGACCCGGCTGCTCAGTCGGGCTGTTCGGGACCGCCGCGGTGAAATCGCGGCGTCCATAACAGCTGACCGGACACCGGGAGGGCCCTTACCTGCCTCCTCGGTGTCCGATCGTCGAATAACTGCTCCGTGCCTGAGATCCAGGCTGGAGCAGTCAAGCGCCGATAATTCTGATCACAGGCGTGTTAATACACGCCAGTGATCAGCATAGGAGATCAGTGTGTGCAGTGTTATAGGTCCCTATGAAACCTATAACACTGCAAAAAAAAAAGTAAAAAAAAAGTGTTAATAAAGGTCATTTAACCCCTTCCCTAATAAAAGTTTGAATCACCCCCCTTTTCCCATAAAAAAAATAAAACAGTGTAAAAAATAAAAAATAAACATATGTGGTATCGCCGCGTGCGTAAATGTCCAAACTATAAAAATATATCATTAATTAAACCGCACGGTCAATGGCGTACGCGCAAAAAAATTCCAAAGTCCAAAAAAGCGTTATTATGTCACTTTTTATACCATTAAAAAAATGAATAAAAAGTGATCAAAAAGTCCGATCAAAACAAAAATCATACCGATAAAAACTTCAGATTACGGCGCAAAAAATGAGTCCTCATACCGCCCTGTACATGGAAAAATAAAAAAGTTATAGGGGTCAGAAAATGACATTTTTAAACGTATAAATTTTCCTGCATGTAGTTATGATTTTTTCCAGAAGTGTGACAAAATCAAACCTATATAAGTAGGGTGTCATTTTAACCGTATGGACCTACAGAATAATGATAAGGTGTAATTTTTACCGAAATATGCACTGCGTAGAAACGGAAGCCCCCAAAATTTACAAAATGGCGTTTTTTTCAATTTTGTTGCACAATGATTTTTTTTCCGTTTCGCCGTGCATTTTTGGGTAAAATGACTAATGTAACTGCAAAGTAGAATTGGCGACGCAAAAAATAAGCCATAATATGGATTTTTAGGTGGAAAATTGAAAGGGTTATGATTTTTAAAAGGTAAGGAGGAAAAAACGAAAGAGCAAAAACGGAAAAACCCTGAGTCCTTAAGGGGTTAAAGGTAAGGAGGAAAAATGTAAAATGAAAAAATGGAAAAACCGTCCTTAAGTGGTTAATAAGATGTTGCTCCAGTGGCAGGGTGTTTAAAGTATGATTTAACTGTCTGGGCTCTGCTGTTTTACTGTTGGGCTGCAGAAATTGTCAGTATCGGGCATCCTGCATGAGGCTTCTGGTACTTCTTCTGATCGCGTTACTCTCAGTTTGTGGAGATTGCCCAAGAATTTTAAAAATCCTGGCAGCAGACCAAGTATGGTTTAACTGTACAGCAAGCAGGTGAAGATAATGGTTAGTGTGGGGGCAAGGAGCGGAGATGGGGTGGGCAGGGAAGAAGAGATTTAATGCGGGATGAGAGAAGAGTGAGGCAGAAAGAAGACATCCGTGTGGGGGCAGGGAGAAGGCAGTGCTGCTGCAGTGAGGAATCCAGGAAGGACCAGCAACCTATCACTTTAGGAGACTAGGAAAGCTTATTTCAATTTGAACAATATCTACAAAACACTGAAACCCAAACTGTTGCATATTTTAAGACCTACCTCAAAGTTTTAAGGTAATATTCCTATAAAATTCAGAAATCTATAAACCCTACCATTTTTTAATCCATTTAAGCACTCGTTCCGCTGGCTGAATGTAGGTAAGTAGGTAGGACTGCGTGGATGTGTGTTGTCTCAAAGACCGAAATGCAGTCCAGCAGAATTTCGCCAAAAGAACATCCCAGCTAACATCTTGAACCCCTTTCCCCAAAAATGAGTATGGCGATTTTTTGGCATTTTTACTAATAAACAGCATGTCTGATTATGGAAGCTTCTACATTACAATTCTATATCAGGAATTTGTGCCATGCCACAAGGCTATGTTCACACATCATAAAAGGAAAAGCAAAACATGACTGTGAAACAGGAACTAGATACATGCATAAAATAGAAATAAAATATAGGTGTATTTTTAATTTAATAATGTTCACAATGGATGTCAGTGGAAAACGTTTGGGCACTGACAACTACTTTCCCATAGACTTTCATTGTTTACATTATTAGTTTAAAAATACACCCGTAATTAATTTCTATTTTATGGACATATTTTATTCCTAGTTGACAGACATATTTTGCACATTTTACAAAGTGTGAAGATCATCTAAAACGTTTCCTCTCGTTTAGTTCTCATTGGAAGCTTCTGATGTTACAGCCATTTAATATCATTGCAGTATTCATATGCTTAAATTGATGTCTAAAATACTTAAACCCCCCTTAAAGATTATCTGCAAATGTCTTTTTTATCTTTTGTTAACCCAAGTGTTTCCTTTTCATGATCCAGGGTGACTTATGACCTAACTTTCTCTTTTTCCAGAGAAACCCAAGTGATCTTATTTCTGCCAATTTATCTTTACGCTTTAATGGTGTGAACCACATAAGTAATTGTCAATTATCTTGTATTCTCAAGTATCTTGTGTAGCAGATTTTCACAGTTCTTTTTATCTATCTATCTATCTATCTATCTATCTATCTATCTATCTACCTATCTATCTACAGCAACAGGAGAATACAGCAGCACACTGCTAACACAAAGATATAGATAAAACATGAGTATATAGATAAAACATGAGTATATAGATAGAACATGAAAAGCTATACAGCTGTAGTGCAATAAATGAAAATATGAAACTATGAAATTATAAGGTACTTAGCTTGCGAATTTGGCGGCTAAATAGCGTGGACCGTCTCACCATGGTAAGGTGACCTCATGTTGGGACGGACCCTACACTATGAATATGCCTCTGTGTAAACAGTTCAACAGGCATTGCAAGGTCTGAAACATCCAAGGCACCTTATATACAGCTAATAGAGGTGGGTGGGGTGCAGGAGCCAACATGGAGGTAGCCACTCCCCCATATGTGTAATACAACCAAAGAATAAGTTGGCCAGCACGATTTGATTCCAAACTATTGTAAAGACCTTGTCACGGATCGGCTGGCTGGAGGTGGATCCTCTGTGCCAGAGAGGGATTGGCGTGGACCGTGCTGGTGGACCGGTTCTAAGTTGCTACTAGTATTCACCAGAGCCCGCCGCAAAGCGGGATGGTCTTGCAGTGGCGGTAGCAACCAGGTCGTATCCACCAGCAACGGCTCAACCTCTCTGACTGCTGAAGATAGGCGCGGTACAAGGGAGTAGACAAGAGCAAGGTCGGACGTAGCAGAAGGTCAGGGCAGGCAGCAAGGATCATAGTCAGGGGCAACGGCAGGAGGTCTGGAACACAGGCTAGGAACACACAAGGAAACGCTTTCACTGGCACAATGGCAACAAGATCCGGCGAGGGAGTGCAGGGGAAGTGAGGTATAAATAGGGAGTGCACAGGTGAACACACTAATTAAGCCAGCTGCGCCAATCAGTGGCGCAGTGGCCCTTTAAATTGCAGAGACCCGGCGCGCGCGCGCCCTAAGGAGCGGGGCCGCGCGCGCCGGGACAAGACCGACGGAGAGCGAGTCAGGTACGGGAGCCGGGATGCGCATCGCGAGCGGGCGCCTCCCGCATCGCGAATCGCATCCCGGCTGAGAGGGGTATTGCAGCGCACCCGGTCAGCAGGTCTGACCAGGGCGCTGCAAATGCGAGGATGTTGCGAGCGCTCCGGGGAGGAGCGGGGACCCGGAGCGCTCGGCGTAACAGTACCCCCCCCTTGGGTCTCCCCCTCTTCTTGGAGCCTGAGAACCTGAGGATAAGACTTTTGTCTAGGATGTTGTCCTCAAGTTCCCAGGATCTCTCTTCTGGACCACAGCCTTCCCAATCCACCAAGAAATTTTTTTTCCCTCTGACCGTCTTGGAGGCCAGAATCTCATTCACGGAGAAGACGTCAGAAGAACCGGAAACAGGAGTGGGAGAAACAAGTTTGGGAGAGAAGCGGTTAATGATGAGTGGTTTAAGGAGAGAGACATGGAAGGCATTGGGAATACGAAGAGAAGGAGGAAGAAGGAGTTTGTAAGAGACAGGGTTAATCTGGCACAAGACTTTGAAAGGACCAAGATAGCGTGGTCCCAGTTTGTAACTGGGGACACGAAAGCGGACATATTTAGCGGAGAGCCATACCTTGTCTCCGGGAGCAAAAATGGGGGGAGTTCTTCTTTTCTTATCGGCAAACCTTTTCATGCGGGATGAAGCCTGTAAAAGAGAATTTTGGGTTTCTTTCCATATGGTGGAAAGATCACGAGTCACTTCATCCACAGCGGGCAAACCAGAGGGCAAGGGAGTAGGGAGGGGGGGAAGAGGGTGACGGCCGTACACCACGAAAAATGGGGACTTAGCAGAAGATTCGGAGACTCTGAAGTTGTATGAGAATTCGGCCCATGGTAGAAGATCTGCCCAGTCATCCTGGCGGGCGGAAACAAAATGCCGTAAATAGTCACCCAGGACCTGGTTAATTCTTTCTACTTGCCCATTGGATTGGGGATGATAAGAAGAAGAGAAGTTTAATTTAATCTTGAGCTGTTTACAGAGGGCCCTCCAGAATTTAGACACGAATTGGACGCCTCTATCCGAGACGATATGCGTGGGCAATCCATGAAGGCGAAAAATGTGTACAAAAAATTGCTTTGCCAACTGAGGCGCTGAAGGAAGACCAGGAAGAGGAATAAAATGTGCCATCTTGGAAAATCGATCAACGACCACCCAAACAACTGTGTTGCCACGGGATGAGGGCAAGTCTGTAATAAAGTCCATACCAATCTGTGACCAAGGCTGTTCGGGAACGGGCAGAGGATGAAGGAGACCAGCAGGCTTCTGGCGAGGAGTCTTATCTCGGGCACAGACAGTACAGGCCCGCACAAAATCAACAACATCCGTCTCCAGAGTCGGCCACCAATAAAAACGAGAGATGAGTTGCAAGGATTTTTTGATGCCCGCATGGCCTGCGAGATGGGAGGAGTGTCCCCATTTGAGAATCCCGAGACGCTGGCGTGGAGAAACGAAGGTCTTCCCTGGAGGAGTTTGCCTGATGGAGGCTGGAGAAGTGGAGATCAGACAGTCCGGAGGAATGATGTGTTGCGGAGAGACTTCTACTTCAGAGGCATCAGAAGAACGAGAGAGGGCATCGGCCCTAATGTTCTTGTCAGCAGGGCGAAAATGAATTTCAAAGTTAAAACGGGCAAAGAACAACGACCACCTGGCCTGGCGAGGGTTCAGCCGTTGGGCAGACTGGAGATAGGAGAGATTCTTGTGATCAGTGTATATGATAACTGGAAATTTTGATCCCTCCAGCAGATGCCTCCATTCCTCAAGCGCCAATTTAATGGCCAGTAGTTCTCGATCCCCGATGGAGTAGTTTCTCTCCGCCGGAGAGAAGGTCCTAGAAAAAAAAACACAAGTAACAGCATGCCCGGAAGAATTTTTTTGTAGAAGGACAGCTCCAGCTCCCACTGAGGAGGCATCTACCTCCAATAGGAAGGGTTTAGATGGGTCAGGTCTGGAGAGCACGGGAGCGGAAGAAAAGGCAGACTTGAGATGTTTAAACGCGTCTTCCGCTTGGGGAGACCAGGACTTGGGATTGGCATTTTTCTTGGTTAAAGCCACGATAGGAGCCACAATAGTGGAAAAGTGTGGAATAAATTGTCTGTAATAATTGGCGAACCCCAAAAAACGTTGGATAGCACAGAGTCCGGAGGGGCGTGGCCAATCTAAGACGGCAGAGAGTTTATCTGGGCCCATTTGTAGTCCCTGGCCAGAGACCAAGTATCCTAGGAAAGGAAGAGATTGACATTCAAACAGACATTTCTCCATTTTGGCATAAAGTTGATTGTCCCGAAGTCTCTGAAGAACCATGCGGACATGCTGGCGGTGTTCTTCTAAGTTGGCAGAAAAAATCAGGATATCGTCCAGATAAACCACAACACAGGAATATAAGAGATCACGAAAAATTTCATTAACAAAGTCTTGGAAGACGGCAGGGGCGTTGCACAGGCCAAAGGGCATGACCAGATACTCAAAGTGTCCATCTCTAGTGTTAAATGCAGTCTTCCATTCGTCCCCCTCCCTGATGCGGATGAGATTATAAGCCCCCCTTAAGTCCAGTTTGGTAAAGATGTGGGCACCTTGAAGGCGATCAAAGAGTTCCGAGATAAGAGGTAAGGGGTAGCGTTTTTTTACCGTGATTTTATTAAGTCCGCGGTAGTCAATGCAAGGGCGTAGGGAGCCATCTTTTTTGGACACAAAAAAAATCCAGCTCCGGCAGGAGAGGAGGATTTGCGGATAAAGCCCTTTTTTAAATTCTCCTGGATATACTCTGACATGGCAAGAGTCTCTGGAGCAGACAGAGGATAGATTCTGCCCCGGGGTGGAGTAGTACCCGGGAGGAGGTCAATAGGACAGTCATAAGGCCTGTGAGGGGGTAAAGTCTCAGCTTGCTTCTTGCAAAAGACGTCAGCATAGTCCATATAAGCCTTAGGAAGACCGGATACAGGGGGAACCACAGGGTCACGGCAGGGAGTACTGGGAACCGGTTTAAGACAGTCCTTGAGACAAGAAGTACCCCAGTTCTTGATTTCTCCTGTGGACCAATCAAGGGTTGGGGAATGGCGTTGAAGCCACGGTAATCCAAGAAGAATTTCAGAAGTGCAGTTGGAGAAGACCAAAAATTCAATTTTTTCGTGATGAGGTCCGATGCACATTAGGAGAGGTTCCGTGCGGTAACGCACGGTACAGTCCAATCTTTCATTGTTAACAGAATTGATGTAGAGGGGTCTGGCGAGACTGGTCACTGGGATGTTGAACCTGTTGATGAGAGAGGCCAAAATAAAATTTCCTGCAGATCCGGAATCCAGGAAGGCCACGGCAGAGAAGGAGAAGGTAGAGGAAGATAACCGCACAGGCACAGTAAGGCGTGGAGAAGCAGAGTTGACATCAAAAACTGTCTCACCTTTGTGCGGAATCAGCGGACGTCTTTCCAGGCGGGGAGGACGGATAGGACAATCCTTCAAGAAGTGTTCGGTACCGGCACAGTACAGGCACAGATTCTCCATGCGGCGTCGTGTCCTCTCTTGAGGTGTCAAGCGAGACCGGTCAACTTGCATAGCCTCCACGGCGGGAGGCACAGGAACGGATTGCAGAGGACCAGAGGAGAGAGGAGCTGGGGAGAGAAACCGCCTCGTGCGAACAAAGTCCATATCCTGGCGGAGCTCCTGACGCCTTTCGGAAAAACGCAAGTCAATGCGGGTGGCCAGATGAATAAGTTCATGCAGGTTAGCAGGAATTTCTCGTGCGGCCAGCACATCTTTAATGTTGCTGGATAGGCCTTTTTTAAAGGTCGCGCAGAGGGCCTCATTATTCCAGGATAATTCGGAGGCAAGAGTACGGAATTGGATGGCGTACTCGCCAACAGAAGAATTACCCTGGACCAGGTTCAGCAGGGCAGTCTCAGCAGAAGAGGCTCGGGCAGGTTCCTCAAAGACACTTCGAATCTCCATGAAGAAGGAGTGTACAGAGGCAGTGACGGGGTCATTGCGGTCCCAGAGCGGTGTGGCCCATGACAGAGCTTTCCCAGACAGAAGGCTGACTACGAAAGCCACCTTAGACCTTTCAGTAGGAAACTGGTCCGACATCATCTCCAAGTGCAGGGAACATTGTTAAAGAAAGCCACGGCAAAACTTAGAGTCCCCATCAAATTTATCCGGCAAGGATAATCGTAGGCCGGAGGCGGCCACCCGCTGCGGAGGAGGTGCAGGAGCTGGCGGAGGAGATTGTTGCTGGAGTTGTGGTAATAGCTGCTGTAGCATCACGGTCAGTTGAGACAGCTGGTGACCTTGTTGCGCTATCTGTTGCGACTGCTGGGCGACCACCGTGGTGAGGTCGGCGACAACTGGCAGTGGGACTTCAGCGGGATCCATGGCCGGATCTACTGTCACGGATCGGCTGGCTGGAGGTGGATCCTCTGTGCCAGAGAGGGATTGGCGTGGACCGTGCTGGTGGACCGGTTCTAAGTTGCTACTGGTATTCACCAGAGCCCGCCGCAAAGCGGGATGGTCTTGCAGCGGCGGTAGCAACCAGGTCGTATCCACCAGCAACGGCTCAACCTCTCTGACTGCTGAAGATAGGCGCGGTACAAGGGAGTAGACAAGAGCAAGGTCGGACGTAGCAGAAGGTCAGGGCAGGCAGCAAGGATCGTAGTCAGGGGCAACGGCAGGAGGTCTGGAACACAGGCTAGGAACACACAAGGAAACGCTTTCACTGGCACAATGGCAACAAGATCCGGCGAGGGAGTGCAGGGGAAGTGAGGTATAAATAGGGAGTGCACAGGTGAACACACTAATTAAGCCAGCTGCGCCAATCAGTGGCGCAGTGGCCCTTTAAATTGCAGAGACCCGGCACGCGCGCGCCCTAAGCAGCGGGGCCGCGCGCGCCGGGACAAGACCGACGGAGAGCGAGTCAGGTACGGGAGCCGGGATGCGCATCGCGAGCGGGCGCCTCCCGCATCGCGAATCGCATCCCGGCTGAGAGGGGTATTGCAGCGCACCCGGTCAGCAGGTCTGACCGGGGCGCTGCAAATGCGAGGATGTTGCGAGCGCTCCGGGGAGGAGCGGGGACCCGGAGCGCTCGGCGTAACAGACCTGGCTCACAGGTGCAGGCTGCTGGGCTAAATATACAGCAACAGGAGAATACAGCAGCACACTGCTAGCACAAAGATTTAGATAAAACATGAGTATATAGATAAAACATGAGTATATAGATAGAACATGAAAAGCTATACAGCTGTAGTGCAATAAATGAAAATATGAAATTATGAGGTACTTAGCTTGTGAATTTGGTGGCCAAATAGCGTGGACCGCCCCACCACGGTAAGTTGACCTCATTCTGGGACGGACCCTACACTATGAATATGCCTCTGTGTGAACAGTACAACAGGCATTGCAAGGTCTGAAACATCCAAGGCACCTTATATACACCTAATAGAGCACCTGTGAGCCAGGTCTATACAATAGTTTGGAATCAAATTGTGCTGGCCAACTTATTCTTTGGTTGTATTACACATACGGGGGAGTGGCTACCTCTATTAGATGTATATAAGGTGCCTTGGATGTTTCAGACCTTGCAATGCCTGTTGAACTGTTCACACAGAGGCATATTCATAGTGTAGGGTCCGTCCCAGAATGAGGTCACCTTACCGTGGTGGGAAGGTCCACGCTATTTGGCCGCCAAATTCGCAAGCTAAGTACCTCATAATTTCATAGTTTCATATTTTCATTTATTGCATTACAGCTGTATAGCTTTTCATGTTCTATCCATATACTCATGTTTTATCTATATACTCATGTTTTATCTATATATTTGTGCTAGCAGTGTGCTGCTGTATTCTCCTGTTGCTGTATATTTAGCCCAGCAGCCTGCACCTGTGAGCCATGTCTATACAATAGTTTGGAACCAAATAGTGCTGGCCAACTTATTCTTCGGTTGTACCTATCTATCTATCCACACCAAGAAGAAAGATACTGTAGCACTCCAAAATAGATAAACGTGGGTGAAATTTATTGACCTTACATCAGAAGCGACATTTCGGCTTGCAGCCTTTTTCAAGCTCAGCAACCAGTGATACAGAGTTTTTATACAGGAAGTGTACAACAAGTCAAGTGGTTAACTTAATTACCATAAATGAATCAAAACAGTGAATAAAGAGATCATATTTGATCATATACATGTACATAAGGTGCAAACATTAATACATAAAGTGCCTGCGTTAGGTGCGTCTCACTGTACAAGTGATCCACATTTACAGAGTCAGATCCATATGTTTAACGTGCGTAAAATACAGTGAACAATGTTATAAGATGAAAGAGAGGGGTGGAGCATACATACATTAATTGCAATACCGGGCAAGGACGTCTGTGCTGTAACGGCCATAATGGCGTAGAACGCCGGCTCCCAGCACATCATGCCATTCAGTCCGTTTATGCACAAGCACAAATATTACTCTGTTTTATAGAGCCTATCACAGCAGGCGTCGTGGTAACTAGTCTCAACGTAGCTGCGCGCACGCGCAGATGACAATGATGAGTCTATAGGAGAACCTGGCAAACTGTAGGGCTCTCCAGTAGCTCGGTTCTATGCATTTTATGACCGGGGGCATGGCTGGCAGGTATCATAGGTCCCTACCACATGCAGATCGCACAGGGGGGGCCAGAGTTGGCAGGTGCGGACCCTGTAGTAATGGAAGGTCGCAACCTGCCAAATATGGGATTGTGTAGGCAAAAGAACAAAGCAATTTGTGTAGTAGAGACCATGGGGTAGATTTATCAAAACCTGTGCAAAGGAAAAGTTGCCCAGTTGCCCATTGCAACCAATCAGATCACTTCTTTAATTTTTGCAGAGGCCTTGTTAAAAATAAAAGAAGCAAGCTGATTGGTTGCCATGGGCAACTGGGCAACTTTTCCTCTGGACAGCTTTTGATAAATCTCCCCCCATATGTTGTTTGACAGAAACTTGTCCCGGGTTTTCCTGTTTGTAGTATGTCGCCTCCTCATTGGTGTTATCTAAAAGACAAGATAAAAGTATTAGCTTGAAACAAATACAGAAGGTAGATGGATACAGGGTTTCAAAAATACATACATATCCCAAATGGTTGCTATCGGTAGCAGACAGAAACAGCACATTCCTCTTAAAATACATTTAATATTCCCGGGGTTACCACAAATTCCACATTTAATCCATGTGGCTATGTGGCTGCAGATAGTTGAGTGTGTGGATCCAACACAGATCCCGCTTTATTAGAATATTTGTGCAGTCTCCACCATATTTAAGGGGGGGGGGGGGGATGTAGTCAACCAGGGTGAACCTCAGATCTTTTTCACTGTGACCGGCCTCCGTATTGAGTAACGGTGTTGGTTAATACAGTGTTTAAACATGAGAGTGGTTTCTCCTACATAAATTAAGTTGCCCGGGCAGCTCAAAACATAAATCAAATAATACATAATGCATGTTAGATATGACTTCATTTTGTACACCAGACCTGTGCCTGGATGTACAAAATCGGGACCTTTAATCATGTATGGGCAGTTCACACAATTCCTACAAGGGTAGGAGCCCTTGTTTTGTACGGTGATGAAAGAATGGTGACTGCCGGAACTCACAGAAATATCTGCTTTGACCAATTTATTGTGGAGACTGGGAGGTCTACTGTAGGACATTAAGGGCTGTGATTGGAGTTCTTCAATGTCAGGAAAACTGTTTTTAATAATGTGCCAGTGCTTCCTGACCGTGTGTGCAATTTTATTAGCACTGGGACTGTATGTTGTGACAAAGGGTATATGTGTCATTGGTTTCACTGGTCTAGTAGTGGAGAGTAAATGTTCTCTATCCATACTCAAAACTTTCTGTCTACTTTGTTGTACTAAAAAAGATGAATAACCCCTAGATGTGAAATTCTTGGCCATAGTGTCCATTACATTAGTCTCTCTGCTGACAATACGACGGGCCCTCATCATTTGGCTTGTCGGCAGAGAGCGAACAATGTGTTTAGGATGGTGACTGTCATATTTCAGTATGGAATTACAGTCTGTACTTTTAGTGTACAGATCCGTATGTAGTTGGTTATTAACAACAGAAACAGTGGTATCCAAGAAATTAACAGAATGGCGAGACAAGTTCAGTGTAAATTGAATGTGTGGATTGATGGTATTTAAGAATGCATGGAAGTTATCTACATCTGACTCGCTACTTCTCCAAATGAGGAACCCGTCATCTATGTATCGCCACCACTTCAGCAAATGGCAGAAGTGGGGCAATTCATAGAAAGAGACTCCTCCATGACACATAGCATACGTGGGCACCACATTCATGCCCATTGCGGTGCCTGCTATTTGGGCATAAAGTTGATCATTGAACGAGAAATAATTGTTTTCCAGGATGATGGTGAGTAGTGTTATCAAGAAGGTTGTCTTTTCTGCAGAAAAATCTCTGGCGATGAAGTTATGGACAGCTTGAATCCCTAGGTAGTGTGGTATTGAAGTGTATAGGCTAGAAATGTCTAGAGTAGCTAGGATGACATCTTCAGTAAGTGTTACTTGTTGTAGTTGTACAAGGAAATCTGATGTGTCATGAATGTAAGATTTGGCTGCTGATGCATAATCCCTAAGTACTCGATCAAGGAAGATGAAGATGTGGCTCTTGATGGAATCCCTCCCAGAGACAATGGGTCTACCAGGAGGGTCTGTCAAGGTTTTATGTATTATAGGGAGTATGTACATCAGTGAGTTTTGGAGTGACATACAAAGAAAAATTGGTGTAGAGATTCATCAATAATGCCAGATAAAAAAGAATATTGTAAGTTCAATGGAGGTGCGAGGATCATGTTGTAGTGCACATTGGAAATGTCATTGAGTTGCCTTGATTGGCGAGTTTGATGACAAGATTGTGGTCATGGATCAGTTCCTGCAGAGCTAAATTCTGTACATGTGTGAGATTATGTGACCTGGGGGTGTGAGTTCCCTTCATCTTCTCAAACTCCCTCCTGATCAGGAAGTGGAATGTATTCACTGCACTGGACACAATGGGAGGTTGAAAGCTGCTAGGGTTCCTCAGTGAATAATCAGATGCCCTAAAAGGTTCAACATGAAGACGTGTAATCATAACAGTTTTTTCAGTATGTGAATGAAACCAAATCTTAAGTTTGTCACAACATAGCTGTGGTGTGAATGCTATGATAACGCTGCATCAGCCAGGTTCTGCGCAGAAAGGTGCAGGGTTCACTCTTTTGGATTGCAAATCTTAAGTTTGACACGTCTCAAAAACTGTGCAAAATCCAGTTCAGTCTGAAACCAATCTGGCGTATTAAACGGACAAAAATTAAGACCGTTCACCAGTAATTGTACTTGATTATAAGATTATAGAATAGAAGAAATATTTACCACTTCTTTTTTGTGAACGTCGGTTGGGATTGTTGCTGTTGTGGAACTTTCACTGGCCGTTGTCCTCTTGTTCTCACATGTTCGTGTGCCGTCTACCGGTCTTCAAACATTTTTTGGAGGCCGGTCACAGTGAAAAAGATCTGAGGTTCACCCTGGTAGACCACATTCCCCCCTCCCTCAAATATTGTGGAGTCCGCACAAATATTCTAAAAAAGCGAGAGTTGCGTTGGATCCACACACTCAACTCTCTGCAGCCACATGGATTAAATGTGGAACTTGTGGTAACCCCAGGAATTTTAAATATTTCTTAAGAGGAATGTGCTGTTTCTGTCTGCTACCGATAGCAACCATTTGTGATATATATGTATTTTTGACACCCTGTATCCATCTACCTTATGTATTTGTTTCAAGCTAATACTTTTATCTTGTCTTTTAGATAACACCAATGAGGAGGCGACATACTACAAACAGGAAAACCAGGGACAAGTGTCTGTCAAACAACATATGGTCTCTAATACACAAATTGCCTTGTTCTTTTGCCTACACAATCCCATATTTGTCTGGATAACATGAAGAGGTTGGTATCACTGGGCGGGTTGCGACCTTCCGTTACTACGGGGTCTGCACCTGCCAACTCTGGCCCCCCCTGTGCAATTTGCATGTGGTAGGGACCTATGATACCTGCCAGCCATGCCCCCGGTCATAAAATGCATAGAACCGAGGTACTGGTGAGCCCCAAAGTTTGCCAGGTTCTCATATGGCGAATACAGACTCATCATTGTCATCTGTGCGTGCGCGCAGCTATGTAGAGACCAGTTACCATAGCCACGGCAACGCCTGCCTGTGATAGGCTCTGTAAAACCGTGAGTCATATTTGCCCATGCACATAGACACACTCAACGGTGTGACGCGCTGGTAGCCGAGGAGGATTTTATGTCATTATGGCCGTTACAGCAGAGACGTGCTTGCCCGGTAATGCAATGTATGTATGCTCCGCCCCTCTCTTTTATCTTATAACACTGTTCACTGTATTTTATGCACCTTAAACATATGGATCTGACTGTGTAAATGCGGATCACTTGTACAGTGAGAAGCACCTAGCACAGGCACTTTATCGATTAACCCATTCCCGACCCATGACATACATGTACATCATGACCGGGAAGGTTTTTCCAACCTATGACATACATGTACATCATGCAGATACTGGCCGCTACTCGCGGCATCCCGCAGCGCCTGGTAAGATGCTGGCTATCACTGATAGCCAGCCATCTTGCCTCGGGACCTAGAGGGGGTTTTGTCCCCCCCCTCCCCCTCACAGCGATCGCTCCTATCAGCTAGTCAAATCTGACTAGCTGATGGCAGCGTTTCGCACAGAAAAATCCTGAGCAGCACAGTGTGTGTGTCCCGATCACAGGGATTGGGACACACACATTGCTCTGCTAGGAGACCCCAGTGCCCCTTACCTGTACCCCCTTCCCCTGGTGTCCCTTACCCGTCTTGAGCTGCTGACGCTGTGCCCCCCGGTGTAGTGAAGAAAACTGTGTCTTGAAGCGTTCTTTGTCCCGAACAGCTGCTCAGAGTGCTGAGTCACTGTGCTGAGTGCTGAGACACTGTGATTGATTGATGGGGGGGGGAGTGCAGTCTCGATCTGCTCTCTGCTCAGTGCTTTGCAGCCATACAGCCTGGACACCGATTTCTTCAAACCCTACAGTCTTTTGTATTCAGTCTGAACACATGTTTCTTCAAACCCTACACTCTAATCTACTTAGCTTTTCCATATTTCAAACCCTACACTCTTATGTATTCAGCCTGGACACCGATTTCTTCAAACCCTACAGTCTAATCTACTCAGCTTTTCCATATTTCAAACTCTACAGTCTTATGTATTCAGCCTGGACACAGATTTCTTCAAACCCTACACAGTTTTCTTTACTACACCAGCAGGCTTTAGTTTCACTTTCACTTTTTTTTGTGTTAAGGAGCTGTTTTGTTGTACAACAGCTCTCCCTAGTGTCCTAAACCTGTTACTGCATGTTTTGTGTACTAGACACTAGGGAGGAGCTGTTGTACAGAAGTAAAAAAAAAAAAAAAAAAATTTATATATATATATATATACACACACACGCACGTTTATATATATATACACGTATATATACAGTACATGTGTATATATATATATATGTGTGTGTGTGTATCTATATATATATGTGTGTATATATATATATATATATATATATATCTATTTATATACATATGTGTGTGTATGTATATATATATATATATATATATATATATATATATATATACATACACGTATATATATGCACACACACATATATTCAAAATGTTATTGTTCCCCCCAAAAAATGTAACTTTAAACTTTTGTCGAAAATTTGAAAAAATGCTCATAATAATATAAGCCTTCTGATGTCGTAAAAAAAGTAAAAGAATGTTTAACAAATTATGCCAACATAAAATAGACATGTTGTGGATGTGAAGTAATAACTAAATTTATTTGGCATGACTATTTCTCTTACAAGTAGAGAGTTTCAAACAGAGAAAATTCATTTTTTTCCAATTTTTCACAATCTTTTAGAGTTTTTCACAAAAATTGCTTCATGTATCAATAAAAATTTACCGCTAATATAAAGTACAATATGTCTCGAAAAAACAATCTCTGAATCACTTTGCCAGGTAAAAGCAGTTCAAAGCCATTACCATTTAAAGAGACACATGTCAGATTTGAAAAAACGGACTGGGTCATGAAGGCCAAAACTAGCTGGGTCATGAAGGGGTTAATGTTTGCACCTTATGTACATGTATATGATCAAATATGATCTCTTTATTCACTGTTTTGATTCATTTAATGGTAATTATGGTAATCACTTGACTTGTACACTTCTTGTATAAATACTCTGTGAGTATCACTGGTTGCAGAGCTTGAAAAAGGCTGCAAGCGGGCAGCCGAAATGTCGCTTCTGATGTCAGGTCTATAAATTTCACCCACGTTTATCTATTTTGGAGTTCTGCAGTATCTTTCTTCTTGGTGTCGATATCTACTTGTGACCCGTAAACTGGGACATTCCACTGCCGCCACCCATTGGTATTTCATCCGTGTGGAAGTGCTGCTCTACTGGTATATTTTATCTATCTATCTATCATCTATCTCATATCTACCTATCTATCTCCCAAAAGGTAATGTTGGTGATGTTATTTTCAGCCTAAGGGTACGTTCACACGGGCAGACTTATTTGCAGCTTCGTATTCGAAAGGGGGCAGGTTCTTCTCGGCTGTTCGCAGCAGATTTTACGCTGCATAATTTCCGCTGTGGAAAATCCGCTACAGACCCTACTGACTTCAATGGGGTTTGCAGCGTATTTTCCGTAGCGAAAATTCCACAGCGGAAAATCTGCTGCAGACAAAGAGCCCGCCCCCTTTCAAATTTGCAGCGGGAAACCTGCAAATAAATCCGCCCGTGTGAACGTAGCCTAACACAGGAATACCTACCATAGAGAAGAAATATTCTTGTCTCTCTATAATCCTTTTCCCTACTTTTCCCTCTATAACCTCGTTCACATGGCAAAATTTTTATTCAATTCAATTCATGTCAATTTTTTTCTGGGGAATCCTCTAGATGATGCATTGCTGTCAATGGAGACAGCGCATTTCTGAACAATCCTACCAGCTAGGGATGAGCGAATCGAATCTGACCAATCCAAATTCGTTACGAATTTCAGGAACAATTTGATTTGCAACAAATACTTTTTTTATGCGTATTGTGGCACATTTATCTCCCCTCATAAGTGCATACCACATATGTACATCTAAGTGGTGTACTATTTTGTGCCTGTTAAAGTCTCAAGGGCCTAGATACAGTGAAAGGCCAGGCAATAGTACTAACTGGCTGGTGTTGTACGCAAATACTTTTTAAAGCATACTGTTTTGCATTTTTCTTCCCTCATTAGTGCATACCACATACTCACACCTAAGTAGTGTACTATTTTGTCCCTGTTAAAGTCTCAAGGGCCTAGATACACAGTCGGTGGGTTCCTCAGTCCCTGTCCTCCCATTGCCTCTGTCCTATGGTGTTCCCTCCCCACAGAAGTATCTTATGCTGTGGTTCAGTTCCACTATTTAGTGAGGACAATCTAAAGGACAGTCTGCAGCTACTGCCCAGCTATGAAGTGGAGGAGACATCTGTTGCCTCCTATGCTAGGCGGGCAAATAGTGATGAGGAGAGTGGCGTGGGAGGTGGTGTTGTGAGCATTCAGGCTCCTTAAGCAGACACTGTTGAGGAACCTGAGGAGGACATCAGTGACGTGCAGACACGACTCGATGATGATGCAGCCGATTGCACATGGGAGCCAGGTGCAGAAGGGGCTTCATCATCAGGAGAAGAGGGTTGCAGGTTGCCCGTGAGGCAGCAGCTGAGCCAGCAAGGTGTTAGCACGGTTGACAGTCAGTGTGGTGGCAGAAGTGGAAAGTCTGGAGCGAAACATGCCCGGGGTAGACCACCTGCTTTGTGGCAGCTTACCTTCCCGGGAGGTAGTGAGACAGGGGTTCCTGGAGTCGGCGGCAGTAGCAGTCAATCAGTGCGGACTGTTGGTGGAAAAAGCAGCTACTCGGTGGTGTGGCAGTTTTTCATCAAGCATCCGGAGGAGGATAACCTGGCCACATGCAAGATGTGTTGGCAGAAGGGGAAGTGTGGCCAGGTTCCCAATGATGGCCCCAACGATCCTGCGTCAACATATGCAGCATCACCATAAAGCGGCCTGGGAGAACCGTGGCTCCGCTGTGGTGTCCAGCCTGCTGCATCACCCAGTGGCACGCCGCTCCCTGTTTCGGCCAGCCAAGGCTCCACCACCTCAGCCGAAGGGAGCTGTGTGTCATACCCATCTTATGTCGCTCCAGATGCTCCTGCTCCTCCTCCTTCAAGTCAGTCTTTCCGCCAGCCGTGTCCAAGAGACAACAGTGTGCGCCCACTCATCCAATGGTGCAGAAGCTAAATGTGCTCCTTTCCAAGTTGCTGGTGCTGCAGTCCCTCTTTTTTCAAGTGGTGGACTCTGCACCTTTCAGCGAACTGATGGCTTGTGCCGAGCCGAGGTGAAGACTGCTAAGCCGTCATTTCTTTGTGAAGAAGGCAGTACCAGCCCTGCACAATTTTGTGGAACAGAAGGACTGGCCAGTTGTTCAGCCTGTTGGTGTGTACCAAAGTGCACGGCAGTGCCAACGTGTGTGTTACGCCGAGCGCTCCGGGTCCCTGCTCCTCCCCGGAGCGCTCACGGCGTCTCTCTCCCTGCAGCGCCCCGGTCAGACCCGCTGACCGGGAGCGCTGCACTGACTTTGCCGGCGGGGATGCGATTCGCATAGCGGGATGCGCCCGCTCGCGAATCGCATCCCAAGTCACTTACCCGTCCCGGTCCCCGGCTGTCATCTGCTGGCGCGCGCGGCTCCGCTCTCTAGGGCGCGCGCGCGCCAGCTCTCTGAGACTTAAAGGGCCAGTGCACCAATGATTGGTGCCTGGCCCAATTAGCTTAATTAGCTTCCACCTGTTCCCTGGCTATATCACATCACTTCCCCTGCACTCCCTTGCCGGATCTTGTTGCCTTGTGCCAGTGAAAGCGTTTAGTGTTGTCCAAAGCCTGTGTTACCTGAACTCCTGCTATCCATCTTGACTACGTACCTTGCCGCCTGCCCCGACCTTCTGCTACGTCTGACCTTGCCTCTGCCTAGTCCTTCTGTCCCACGCCTTCTCAGCAGTCAGCGAGGTTGAGCCGTTGCTAGTGGATACGACCTGGTTGCTACTGCCGCAGCAAGACCATCCCGCTTTGCGGCGGGCTCTGGTGAACACCAGTAGCCTCTTAGAACAGGTCCACCAGCACGGTCCACGCCAATCCCTCGCTGACACAGTGGATCCACAACCTGTAAGCCGAATCGTGACAGTGTGGAGCTGTAACTTCGGTCAGGGACAATACATGTTCTTTACAGCCCACTGGGTGAATGTGGTTCCTGCACATCCACAACAACAGCCACATGGACAGGTCAAGCCACTTCTGCCTCCAAGCTCTTAAGCTGTAGGTCTTGTGACATTGTGTGACTCCGCCTTCTCATCCTCCACCTTGTCCTCAGCCTCCACTGCAAGGACAAGTGTCAGTGCCCCTCCAGCATACCATGTGTGCAGGGTATGGCGGTGTCACGCTGTTCTTCACATGGTTTGCCTTGGCGAACGGAGTCACACAGGGGAGGAACTGCTCAAAGATATTCATCAAGAAATTGAATCATGGCTTACTCCACGAAAACTGGAAATGGGAACCATGGTGACCCAAAACGGGGAGAACATCTTGTCTTTGCTGCGACAAGGAAGCCTGAGACATGCGTCTTGCATGGCACACGTGTTCAATCTGGTTGTCAATGGGTTCCTGTGTCCCCCCCATTTGCAAGACATCCTAACAATGGGAAGGAAGCTTTGTGTGCACTTCAGCCACTCATACACCGCAAAGCACACCCTCCTTGAGCTGCAGTGTTAGAACGGTATCCCCCAACATAGTCTGATTTGCGACATTTCCACACGTTGGAATTCCACCCTCCATATGTTGGACCGACTATACAAACAGAGAAAAGTCATCACCGATTTCTTGATGATCCAAGCTGATAGGGGGACTCCCCTGTGTAACTTCAATATCAACCAGTGGCAGCTCATACGTGACACCTGCCGTTTGCTCAGGCCCTTTGAGGAAGCCACATTATTAGTCAGTCTCCAGGATTACATGATGAACGTCATTCCACTGCTTCATCTACTACAAAACGTGTTGGAAACGATGGCTGGTCAGGGCACTGGAGACATGGTGCCTACATCTCACAGCCACATGAGCTCTGTGGGGGCTGAACTGGAGGAGAAGGCGGAGGGGCACAGTGGAGCACAGTTTTTTCATCTGACAGGAGAGGAGGAGCAGGAACAGCTAGAGGAGCTAAAGGGTTATGAGGAAGGCGAGACACAGGACCCAGACACACTATGGCAGTATGCAATGGAGATGAAAGCAGGGATTCCCTCTGAGTCACTTGCACAAATGGTACAATGCATGCTCACTTGCTTGGATAGAGACCGCAGAATTGTCACCATTCGGCAGCGGGTGACTTCTGGCTCTCCACCTTATTGGACCCTCGCTACCTGCAAAATGGGGGCCTTTTTCACACCCACTGAGAGGGAGGACAAGCTGACCTACTACAGTGACATCAAGTAGTCAGTTGGCCAATGCCTATCTGCGCCATCGTCCATCCTCTTGCAGGTCTGACCTGGGGGGCCCTCTGCGCTCACCTTCCACTGCCATAGCTGCTGGGGAGGGGTGGGGTGGCAGGAGCAGTACCAGCTCCCTTTTTAGGGTGAGTAACACTT
This sequence comes from Hyla sarda, assembly GCF_029499605.1. Lineage (NCBI taxonomy): Eukaryota > Metazoa > Chordata > Amphibia > Anura > Hylidae > Hyla > Hyla sarda. The sequence goes on along the minus strand of NC_079194.1, from coordinate 208,199,025 downwards.
GCCAAGAAGGTAGAGTAGGGCCTTACAGAAGAAGTTTTTCCCCCACCTTCTACAATGGACCATACGTTGTTCCCTTCCACCTTTTAGAGGTCTTGGTTTGATTTAAAAAAAATGTTTTGGGGCCATATATTTTAACTAGAGATGAGCGAATCGAAGTTGACGATCCCGAATTCGTTACGAATTTCATGAAAAATTCGATTCGCAATGAATGCGAATATCGCCACGATTTGATTGTGCAAATCGCTTCGATAAACTCCATTTTACAGCGTTCCAGGCTATTGGAGAACTAAGATGGCGGATCCACATGTGAGTACATGGGGCAGGGGATTATGGGAGGGCGGGAAACAGCGGCGGGAATGAAGGTAGGCGGGCTGACCCTGAATCACATGTGAGATGCAGCCTATTATTGTTCACTGACCCCTGTGATGTCACAGCCCCTATATAATTGGCGGCCATCTTGCCTCTCTTCATTTCATCTATGCACTCAGATGGAGAGGACGGGACTGTGTGTGTGTGAATAGCTCATACCCCAGTGTTACACTGCAACTGCTAGTCACATCAGCATTAGGGAAAGGCAGGAGTGCAGAGTGCTCTGCTGTTACACTGAGAAGGATCATTGATAGCTAAACCTCCTATTCACGTTATTGAGCATTGCAGCAGAGAGGGGCAGATAGCTGTCAGCTGCCTCATACAGATCTCCAAGCTGCCTGAACTTTCTGAGGCATCTTATCTCCTCATTTCTCAGCCCAATTGAGTTTATTTTTTTTGCTCCACAAATCTTCTGCTGCTCAGAATTGTGTGACAGAGTGCAATTTAGGGTTTAATCCCTGGATTTTTTTTTGTGGTGCTGCACTGTTGGGTCCTGCTGCTGTTCAGAAATACGTGATTTTTCAGTGGACTGTAGTGCATTTGTACCATTTTGTACCTGTTAATCTGTCAAGGGGCTACATACTGTGCAAGTCCAAACAATAGTATTCACCGGTTGTTTTTTTTTAAAAATAGTTTTTTCTGCGTATAGTTATGCATATATAACTGCCCTCATCAGGTACCGCATAGGTACATCAAAGTATTGTACCATTTAGTACCTGTGAAGCTGTCAAGGTGCTCCATACCGTCAAAGTCCAAACAATAGTATCCACCGGCTGGTGTTTTACAAAAATACAGATTTTTTACTGCTAATAGTTAGGCATATTACTGCCCTCATCAGTGCATACCGCATAGGTACATCCAAGTATTGTACCATTTAATACCTGTTAAGCTGTCAAGGTGCTCCATATCGTCAAAGTCCAAACAATAGTATCCACCGTCTGGTGTTTTAGAAAAATACAGAGTTTTTTCTGCGTATAGTTACGCATATTACTGCCCTCATCAGTGCATACCGCATAGGTACATCCAAGTACTGTACCATTTAGTACCTGTTAAGCTGTCAAGGTGCTCCATACCGTCAATGTCCAAACAATAGCATTCACCGGCTGGTGTTTTACAAAAATACAGAGTTTTTTCTGCATATAGTTACGCTTATTACTGCCCTCATCAGTGCAGACTGCATAGATACATCCAAGTATTGTACCATCTAGTACCTGTTAATCTGTCAAGGGCCTACATACTGTCAAAGGACAGCCATAAGTAATCACCTGCTGCTGTTCTAGACAAATACTGTTTAAAGAGTAGTGTAGCGTATTGTAATACCCTCATAAACGCACTAAGAATGTCAGGCAGAGAAGTGCCATGACGTGCACAGAGGAGTGGCAGAGGTCTAAATACTTCAGACAGAGTTGGCAGCAGACTTGGGGCGAGTGGCAGCAGGAGTCTCAGCGAGAGGCCTGAGCTCCCGTTATCAGCCAGCGGTCGTGTCTCCACCAGCAACCCATCTGCCGTCATCGATTGGTTAACACGCTCATCCACATCATCACAAGTGAAATCTGACACCTCCAGTCAACAGTCGATGGGTTCCTCAGACACAACCCTCAGTTGGCATGGCCCGGTAGCAGTCCCTGTCCTCCCATTGCCTTTGTCCTATGCTGTTCCCTCTTCTAAAGAAGTATCTTATCCTGTGGGTTCAGCTCCACTATTAACTGAGGACGATTTAATAGAGGACAGTCAGCAGCTACTGGACAGCCAAGAAGGGAAGGAGACAGGCGCCGCTTGCTCTGCTAGGTGGCCAAGTAGTGATGCGGAGAGTGATGTGGGAGGCGGTGTTGCAAGTGTTCAGGGTCCTGAAGCAGATACTGTTGGGGAACCTGAGGAGGACATCAGTGACGTGCACACAACTGTTGATGATGATTAAGCCGATCGCAATTGGGAGCCGGGTGCAGAAGGGGCTTCATCATCATCATCATCATCAGGAGAAGAGAGTTACAGGTTGCCCTTGAGGCAGCAAGGCGGTATCACGGTTGGCAGTCAGCGTGGTGGCAGTAGTGGAAATTCAGGAGCCAAACGTGCCCGGGGGAGACCACCTGCTTCGCGGCAGCCTACCTTTCCGGGAGGTAGTGGAACAGGGGTTCCTGGAGACGGCGCCAGTAGCAGTCAATTAGTGCGGACTGCGGGTGGGAAAATCAGCTACTCGGCGGTGTGGAAGTTTTTCATAAGGCATGAGGAGGAGGTTCACGTAGCCACATGCAAGATCTGTCGGCAGAAGGTGAAGCGTGGCCAGGGTCCCAATGTCGGCACCACGGCCCTGCGTCAACACATGCTTTGCCACCATAAAGAGGACTGGGAGAACCGTGGCCTCGATGTAGTGGTCCAGCCTGCTGCATCCCCCAGTGTCCATCCGCTCCCTCCTTCATCCAGCCAAGGCTCCACCACCTCAGCCGAAGGGAGCTGTGTGTCAAACCCTCCTTCTGTTGCTCCTACTTCTCCCGCTTTTAGTCAGCCATTCCGCCAACAATCCATCGGCAAAGCCATGTCCAAGAGACAACAGTATGCACCCACTCATCCAACGGCGCAGAAGTTGAATGTGCTCCTGTCCAAGTTGCTGGTGTTGCAGTCCCTCCCTTTTGAAGTGGTGGACTCTGCACCTTTCAGAGAATTGATGGCTTGTGCCGAGCCAAGGTGGAGAGTCCCAAGCCGTCATTTCTTTGCGAAGAAGGCAGTACCAGCCCTGCATAAGTTTGTACAAGAGAAGGTGGGCCAGTCCTTGAGCCTGTCGGTGTGTTCAAAAGTGCACGGCAGCGCCAACGTGTGGAGCTGTAACTACGGGCAGGGACAATACTTGTCTTTTACGGCTCACTGGGTAAATGTGGTTCCTGCACAGCCACAACAGCAATTTGGACAGGTCACACCGCTTCCTCCTCCATGCTCTTGCTCCCAGGCAGTTGGTCCTGTTACAGATTGCGACGCCGCCTCCTCATCCTCCACCATGTCCTCGGCCTCCACTGCACGTCCAAATCTGATGGCCCTTCATCGTACCATGTGTGTAGGGCACGGCGGTGTCAAGCTGTTCTTCACATGGTTTGACTTGGTGAACGGAGTCAAACAGGGGAGGAACTGCTAAAGTTCATTCGTAAAGAAATCCGAGCATGGCTTACTCCACGAAATCTGGAAATGGGAACCATGGTGACCGACAACGGGAAGAACATTGTGTCCGCGCTGCGACAAGGAAGTGTGAAACATGCGCCCTGCATGGCAGATGTGTTGAATCTGGTTGTCAAGCACTTCCTCAAATCTTCACCCCATTTGCAAAACATCCTGAAAATGGCAAGGAAACTGTGCATGCTCTTCAGCCATCCTTACACTGCCAAGCACACCTTCTTTGAGCTGCAGCATCAGAACGGTATCCCACAACATAGTCTTATTTGTGACGTTGCCACACGTTGGAATTCCACCCTCCATATGTTGGACAGACTATACGAGCAAAGAAAAGCCATCACCGATTTCTTGATGATCCAAGCAGATAGGAGTACTCCCCTGTGTAACTTCAATGTGAACCAGTGGCAGCTCATACGTGACACCTGCCGTTTGCTGAGGCCCTTTGAGGAAGTCACATTATTTGTGAGTCGCCTGGATTGCGCCATGAACGATGTAATTCCACTCCTACATTTCCTACAACAGATGATTGAAACCATGGCTGCTCACGGCAATGGAGACATTGCGCCTACATCTCAAGGCTACATGAGCCCTGTGGGGGCTGAACTGGAGGAGGAGGATGATAAGGGGCAGAGCGGAGCACAGTTTAGGTTGGATGAGATGGCCGGTGTTTCTAGTCTTTGGACAGGAGAGGAGGAGCAGAAGCCGCCAGAGGAGCTGGAGGGTTATGAGGAAGTTGAGACAGAGGACCCAGACACACTGTGGTAGTATGCAGTGGAGATGGAGGCAGGTAGTCCCTCCGAGTCACTGGCGCAAATGGCACGATGCATGCTCATTTGCTTGCGTAGTGACCCCCGAATTGTCAAAATTCGTCAGCGGGATGACTTCTGGATCTCCACCTTATTAGACCCTCGCTACCGTCCCAAAATCGGGGCCTTTTTTACACCCACTGAGAGGGAGGAGAAACTGACCTACTACAGAGAGACTCTATGTAGTCAGTTGGCTGATGCCTATCGGCCACATGGTCCATCCACTCGCAGGTCTGACTCGGGGGGCCCTCTGCGCTCACCTTCCACTGCCATGGCTGCTGGGGAGGGGAGGGGTGGCAGGAGCAGTACCAGCTCAATCAGTAGCAGCCTGAGTCTACAGTCGCTGATGAGTAGCTTTCTTCACCCGCATGGTGAAGCAACTCATCAGCAGCAGGTAGACATGGAGCAGGACCTGAACCAGCAGGTGGTGGCATACCTTGACATGGCCATGCCAAAAACCATTGAAGATCCGCTGGACTTCTGGGCAGCCAAACTTGATTTATTGCCACAACTAGCAGAGTTTGCCCTGGAAAAGTTGTCCTGCCCGACCAGTAGTGTGCCATCAGAGTGGGTGTTTAGTGCGGCCGGGGCCATAGTCCCCCCAAGGCGAACTCGTCTGTCCACTAAAAACGTTGAGAGACTGACGTTTGTCAAGATGAATCAGGGATGGATCAGCCAGGATTTCCAGCCACCAATGCCAGATGCCTCAGAGTAGATTGACCATGCTGCTACACCAACATTTCCCAATTATGGTTGGTTATGAAACCCTCTTGGGTTATCAATTAAGGTTATGAAACCCTATTTGGTACTGAGATTGCCTGCTCCTGGCTCATTCTGTGTCTTTCAGGAACTGCTTGCCTCACTGATGCTTCTGGCCTTGGGCCTTTAATTTTTGGATGTTTAGCAGTAGCTAAATATATGCTTAATGCAAATGTCAACATTGATCTTTAAATGTAAGGGGTTATGAAACCCTCTTGGGTACTGTGAATGCCTGCTCCACACTCATTCTGTGTCTTTCAGGAACTACTTGACTCCCTGCCCTCAGGCCTTGGGCCTTCAATTTTTGGATGTTTAGCAGTAGCTAAATACATGCTTAATGCAAATTTCAACATTCATCTTTAAATGTAAGGGGTTGGTTATGAAACCCTCTTGGGTACTGCGATTGCCTGCTCCTGGCTCATCCTGTGTCTTTCAGAACTACTTGCCTCACTGATGCTTCTGGCCTTGGGCCTTTAATTTTGGATGTTTAGCAGTAGCTAAATATATGCTTAATGCAAATGTCAACATTGATCTTTAAATGTAAGGGGTTATTAAACCCTCTTGGGTACTGCAAATGCCTGCTCCATACTCATTCTGTGTCTTTCAGGAACTACTTGCCTCGCTGCCCTCAGGGCTTGGGCCTTCAATTTTTGGATGTTTAGCAGTAGCTAAATACATGCTTAATGCAAATTTCAACATTCATCTTTAAATGTAAGCGGATGGTTATGAAACCCTCTTGGGTACTGCTCCTGACTGCTCCTGACTCATTCTGTGTCTTTCGGGAACTACTTGCCTCCCCGATGCCTCAGGCCTTGGACCTTCCATTTTTGGATGTTTTGCAGTAGCTAAATACATGCTTAATGCAAATTTCAACATTGATCTTTAAATGTGAGGGGTTGGTTATGAAATCCTCGTGGGTACTGCTCCTGACTGCTCCTGACTCATTCTGTGTCTTTCAGGAAATAATTGCCTCCCTGATGCCTCAGGCCTTGGGCCTGCAATTTTTGGAAGTTTAGCAGTAGCTAATACATGCTTAATGCAAATTTCAACTATGATCTTTAAATTCTCGGCGCATTGCTAGGGCCTTCTCCTACCCTGCCGGGGCCGATCCGCGGACCTCACTAAACCATCCAATCGGTAGTAGAGACATGCGGTGTGTACAAAGGGCAGGGACTTAATGAACCCGAGCTTATGACCGGCGCTTAGTTGTGATTCTTCTTTCCTGGCAAATAATTGCAATCCCTGATCCCTATCGCGAACGGGGTTCAGCGGGTTACCCGCACCTGTCGGTGAAAGACAGACACACGCTGGTCCGTTCAGTGTAGCGTGCGTGCAGCCCCGGACATCTGAGGGCATAACACACCTGTTATTGCTCGATCTCGCGAGTGATCGTGCAATGTAAGGGGTTATTAAAGCCTCTTGGGTACTGCTGATGCCTATTCCTGACTGCTCCTGTGTCTTTCAGGAACTACTTGACTTCATGATGCTTCTGGGCTTGGGCCTTTAATTTTAGGATTTTTTGAAATACATGCATACATGCTTAATTTAAATTTCAACATTTATGCTGCAATGTATGGGGTTATTAAACACTCTTGGGTAGTGTTTTTTTTCACATTTTCTGATAATTATCACAATAATAAACTTGAATTTTCCACAATAATAACCATTACTCCATTGAACGATTGTTGCGTGTGATTTTTTAAGTAAAATTTTCACAAAAAAAAATACGCAGAGGGATGAACTCTGCTTCTTTATTTCATAAAAAATAATTTTATAGAAGAATGTCTTTTCGTGGTCCACCGTCCTGCATTATAGAGTCTTCTGGACTCTTGGATATGCGCTTGTTCTTAAACAAAGGTACAAAATCCAAAAATGGCCGGTCAGGGCTATGGAGACGTTGCGCCTACATCTTACGGCCACATGAGCCCTGTGGGTGCTTGTGAGATTAGGTCCTTTGTACTCTCAGGGCGTGGTCCGGGACACAAATTTTGATTTAAATTTCAAATAAAAAAATCACACATTTCAATGGTCTCCTCATGCTGCAGCCAACTCCAGGCTGCGTCATTCTGGTAATATATAGAGAACACTCGCTGTCCTAAATTTTTGTTAACATTTTTCGTCAAAAATGTTTGTCTTTTTTATTAGGGATTGTGAAGCTTTGGTGCGTACTCATGCATCAGCCAACTCCAGCCTGTGTCATTCTGGCAATATATGGTTTACTGATGGCGCTGCTGGGTCTGGGAATTTCAAATTTTCTCATAGGTAGCACCCGCTATCCAAAAGTCTTCTTCATAAATTTCTACAATTGTTGTATTTCTTTTGGAGGGATTGTGAAGCCCTAGTGTGTACTCATGCATCAGCCAACTCCAGGCTGTGTCATTCAGGCAATATATAGGTAGCAACCGCTGTCCTAAATATTCTTAAAATTATTTTAAAAATGTTTGTTTTTTCTTTGGGATTCTGAAGCCCTGGTGTGTACTCAATGCTGCTTTCTGCTACACTCTGTCAGCCCGTTGGTCCTGCGACAGTGTGCTACTCCGCCTCCACATCCTCCACTGTGTCTTAAGCCTCCACTGCCCGGACAAGTCTCAGTGGCCCTTCAGCATACCATGTGTGCAGGTCACGGCGGTGTCACGTTGTTCTTCACATGGTTTACCTTGGCGAGAAGTCTTGGAAACCATGGCCGGTCAGGGCAATGGAGACGTTGCGCCTAAATCTCACGGCCACATGAGCCCTGTGGGGGCTTGTTGTATTTGGTCCTTCATACCCACACGCTAGGGTCCGGGACACGCAAAGGTTGTTTTAAATTTCAAATCAAAAAATGATGGCGCTGCTGGGCCTGGGTCTGGGAATTTCAAATGTTTTCATGGGTAGCACCTGCTATCCAAAATCTTTTTAGAAAAATTCTAAAATTGTGGTGCTTTTGGGGGGGAATTGTGAAGGCCTGCTGTGTACTCGTGAATCAGCCAACTCCAGGCTGTGTCATTCAGGCAATATATGCTTTATTGATGTTGCTGGCTTGTTGGATTTGGTCCTTCGTACCTACACGATGGGGTCCGGGACACTGAAAGTTTGTTTTCATTTTCAAATAAAAAAATGATGGCGCTGCTGGGCCTGGGTCTGGTAACTTCAAATTTTGTCATAGGTAGCACCCGCTATCCAAAATCGTTTCCCAAAATTTCTAAAATTGTGGTGTTTTTTGGGTGGGATTGTGAAGCCCTGGTGTGTACTCATGCATCAGCCAACTCCAGGCTGTGTCATTCAGGCAATATATGGGTTACTGATGCCACTGTGGGGCCTGGATCAGGTAATTTCAAATTTTCTCATAGGTAGCACCCGCTATCCAAAATCTTTTTCAAAAATTTCTAAAATTGTGGTGTTTTTTGGGGGGGATTGTGAAGCACTGGTGTGTACTCGTGCATCAGCCAACTCCAGGCTGTGTCATTCAGGCAATATATGGGTTACTGATGCCGCTGTGGGGCCTGGGTCTGGGAATTTAAAATTTTCTCATAGGTAGCACCCGCTATCCAAAATCTTTTTCAAAAATTTCTAAAATTGTGGTGTTTTGGGGGGGGGATTGTGAAGCCCTGCTGTGTACTTGTGCATCAGCCAACTCCAGGCTGTGTCACTCAGGCAATATATGGATTACTGATGCCGCTGTTGGGCCTGGGTCTGGGAATTTCAAATTTACCTACTCATGCTGCCAACACCTCCATGCTGTGTCATTCAGCCACTATATGGTCTCCTCATGCTGACAACATGTCCATGCTGTGTCATTCAGCCACTATATGGTGTCCTCATGCTGCCAACACCTCCACGCTGTGCCATTCAGCCACTATATGGTCTCCTCATGCTGCTAACACCTCCACGCTGTGTCATTCAGTCACTATATGGTCTCCTGACATTGATACCACCCCCAGGCTCTGTAATTGTGCTGCTGTGCGGCAGTGATTCTAAAAGCGATGCCGGTAATCTTAGTTACCAGGGCTGCATGTTAATCTGAATAACAGTATTATTTCACTAACCCAGCACACTCCATATGCGCTTTAGAACACAGAAAAGTGTTCCATACCCCTATAGAGGCTGTATGTAGGCTAGAAATAGCCTTTTTTAATATAGATTCGGCGCGAAAAAATTTGGAACAAAACAAACTTTATCGGAAAATTGGCCGAATCGGCCGAATCGAATTTTTGAAAAGTTCGCTCATCTCTAATTTTAACCTAAGCATATTATTAAAAGTTAAGTTTTATGTAATGCACATCCTCAATACTTACTTGTGCACACTAACACTTTTACAAAAGAGACCGTTTTCTTCTGCCTACCTTCCTCAGCTACTATAGTGTTCTGATCCTGCCACCCGCCAGATGCCACACATCTGATGCCAAGTTCTCCATTTTTCACCCACCTCTGTCACCGGGTACTGGTATTGCCACCCACCGCACCACTCTGTCACTGGGTCACTTTCAGGACTCCTGATGCTGCTGCCACCTCTAGGCTTTCTCATTCTGCCATCATGTATTCTCCTCATGCTGCCGCCACCTCCACGCTGTGTCATTAAGCCACTATATGGTCTCCTCCTGCTGCCTCAGACTCCAGGCTGTGTCTTTCAGCCACTATATGCTGCTGCCAACTACAGGCTGTGTCATTCAGCCACTATATGTTCTCCTCATGCTTCCCCCACCTCCACGCTGTGTCATTATGTCACTATATGTTTTTCCCATGCTGCCGCCACCTCCACGCTGTGTCATTTGGCCACTGTATGGTCTCCTCATGCTGCTGTAGACTCCAGGCTGTGTCATTCAGCCACTATATGCTGCCGCCAAATACAGGCTGTGTCATTCAGCCACTATATGTTCTCCTCAAGCTGCCACCACCTCCACGCTGAGTCATTTTGTCATTATATGGTCTCCTCATGCTGCTGCCACCTCCAGGCTGTGTCATTCAGCCACTATATGTTCTACTCATGCGGCTGCCACCTCCACTCTGTGTCATTCAGCCACTATATGGTCTCCTCATGCTGCCGCAGACTGCAGGCTGTATCATTTAGCCACTATATGGTGCACCAATTACAGGCTGTGTCATTCAGCCACTATATGTTCTCCTCATGCTGCCACCCCCTCCAGGCTGTGTGATTCAGCTTCTATATGTTCTCCTCATGCTGCTGCCACCTCCAGGCTGTGTCATTCAGCCACTATATGTTCTACTCATGCGGCCGCCACCTCCACTCTGTGTCATTCAGCCACTATATGGTCTTCTCATGCTGCCACCACCTCCAGGCTGTGTCATTCATTCACTATATATTCTCCTCATGCTGCTGCCACCTCCACGCTTTGTCATTCAGCCACTATATGGTCTCCTCATGTTGCCGCAGACTGCAGGCTGTATCATTTAGCCACTATATGGTGCCGCCAACTACAGGCTGTCATATTCAGCCATTATATGTTCTCCTCATGCTGCCGCCACCTCCAGGCTGTGTCATTCAGCCATTATATGGTCTCCTCATGCTGCCACCCCCTCCAGGCTGTGTCATTCAACCTCTATATGTTCTCCTCATGCTGCCACCACCTCCAGGCTGTGTCATTCAGTCACTATATAGTCTCCTCATGCTGCTGCCACCTACACGCTTTGTCATTCAGACACTATATGGTCTCCTCATGCTGCCGCAAACTCCAGGCTGTTTAATTCAGCCACTATATGCTCTCCTCATGATATCGCCACCTCCACGCTGTGTCATTCAGCCACTATATGGTCTCCTCATGCTGCCGCAAACTCCAGGCTGTGTCATTCAGCCACTATATGCTGCTGCCAAGTCTAGGCTGTGTCATTCAGCCACTATATGGTCTCCTCATGCTGCTGCCACCTCCACGGTGTATCATTCAGCCACTATATGGTCTCAACATGCTGCTGGGACATTACCAAATATTTTTATGGTAGCTACCAAAAATCTTCAATTAAAATTGAAAATGTATCTTTTAATCTTTGGAATTGTGAGGCCCTATGGTCTCCTCATGCTGCTGCCACCTCCAGGCTGTGTCATTGTGCCACTAAAGGGTCTCCTTATGCTGTTGGCACCTTAGATTAAACTTGAAAAATTTCAACTTAAATTTTACAAAATATCTTTAATCCTTTCTATTGTGAGGCCCTATAGTCTTGTTGTGCTGCCTGTGTGACGGATCCATCTGCTAGTTACCCTCTTGGCCCCAAATAGAACGTTGTGGTTAACCGCAGACACCTCTCCATTCCATTCGTACGGGTGGTTGTCGTTCGCTGACCATGAGGCGGCGGCCGTTTTTGGGACCCGAGGAAAAATCAGCAGTGTCCGGTACAAATATTATGGAACTAAAAACCCTTTATCTACCAAACACCGCTGGAAGCTGCCGCCCGCCTTCTATTTTGTCCCTTATATGTTTCAATATGTTTTCTTGTTGTGTTCTGGGATGGCGATTGTCTCTGTCCTGGGAGATAATTGGATTTCTTCGTCCTGGGAGATAATTGGATTTCTTCCCAGTTGTCTGGGGGATAGAGAGGAGGTAGGTATGGGTAATGTGGGAAGGGCTTATGTTGAAGCCACTGCGATTGGCTACTGTCCACTATGTTTTACAGTCTTCCATCAGGTCCCCTAGGGGAGTGTCCACCTGGTGGAGACCTGCATAAATACCGGGCAGGTAGCCCCATTAAAGTAATTCCTGTTTGATCCTCAAGACGGAGCTGGTCTCGTTTGTGGGGGGAATTACTATTGGGGCAGCGCTTTCATTATTTCTAGCTATGGAAGGGGATCATTCCAAGCGGCGGCTTCCTCTACCTGTCGGGGAGTGTCGTAATAATTGGTGGCAAACGGCAGGACAAATCCCACCGCCCAGAAGGCCAGCTACACATCCCAGGATGGAAAAGCCGTATGGAGAATTAAGGCGGGCTACCCTTAAAGCGTACTTGTCATAGTGCAAAAAAAAGAAAAAAGTGATATCTTACTCAGGACCCAATCCTGATCATGTGCATATAATTTTTATGTGTCTCAGACCTATATATCCAGAGATATAAGCATTTATCTGCTGATGAGTTACTTTTTCATTGTGCAGGCTGGAGGGGGCGTGTCTGTCTGTCTCCCTCACAGGAGCAAGCCTGGGCAGTCAGCCAATCAGTACTCTCTACTCTGTAACCCTTTCCTCTCTGGTTTTATGCTGTGTCATGTTACACAGAGAAAGATACTTGGAGCTTGCCTGCAGTAATCAGAAGACATTATGGTGAATTCATAACAGGATAAAATTTATAAATATAAGAATAGATCTTTATAAAATTAGTGCAAGGATTTTTTAGATAAAAGTACAGCTTTTTTATGAATACATGTTCTATCTGTTTTATCTTCTCCTAGTAAAGCTGGATGCTAATCAGCATAGCTGTCACTATGTGTGTCATTCATCTTTCACAGGCTCCTGAATGTCTGATCAACTTCTTTGTCATTCAGGAGTCCGAGAAAGCTTTGACTATTTCAGCCTGCTGGGAGTTGTAGTTTAGTAACAACTGAAGCTGCAATGTTTGTAAATAACTGTGTTAGAGCAGTGTTGCCTTCAGCTGTTGTAAAACTACAGCTCCCAGCATGTCCACACATGCTTTATCTGTAGTTTTGCATACACTCAATAGAAATCTCCTATACTTGATACCGGTATGCTTTACGGCCGGTATCCAGTATGCTGTAAAATTTAGACTAGTCTGTCTGGCTAAAAGACAGGTGACCCCTAGTGGTGGCTATTTTGAGCTTGAATTTCAGGTGAAAATTTTAATTTTTTAACAGGTGTATTTTGTGAAATGTCATATTATAATGAGTCCTGCAATATATGAAAAGTTTTTAACAATGACAGTGCCTCTTTAAAGATATATTGGAACGCAGAGGACGATCAGCGAGTAATCTCAAGAAAAGAGAGATTATTGCCATATTATTGGAAATGGATGCGGCACAGGGAATGGAGAGAGCTAATGTGCCTGGCATTCTGGATTTAACACCCGAGGAGGTACAATTTAACCGGGCAGTCCAGATAAGGCTGGCACACTTCGGCCACAACCCTACAGCAGATATTGTAGTGCAGGTGCAAGCAGCAGTAGCAGCACAGCAGGCACCCCAGGGAAGAGGAGCCGCAGCAGCAGAGGTACCCAATAGCAATATTGGAAGGAGAAGGGTACCCTTTGCTGCAATTAAAAATTTTGTTGAATCAGAAGGAGAGATTGACGAGTTCCTGGCTGATTTTGAAAGGCAGTGTGCCTTACACCAGGTACCCGCAGAAGAATGGGTCACCATCCTCTCTGGGAAGTTATCTGGCCGGGCCAGTGAGGCGTTTCGGGCCATCCCAGAGGAGGAAATTACAAGTTACCGGGCAGTAAAGGATGCCCTTTTGGCCAGGTACGCTGTAACCCCTGAGGCGTACCAGCGGCGATTCCGTGACACTAACAAACAAGCTGGCGATTCCTATGTGAAGTGGGCATGCAGACTACACTGCACCGCATCCCACTGGATGGCAGGGTGCCAAGCGGTAACTGGGGAAGAGGAGCTACAAGTGTTTTTGTTGGAGTACTGCTTTGATCATTTACCTGCAGGAGTTCGAGAGTGGGTTAGGGACCGCAAACCCGTTACCTTACCCGAAGCTGCTCGTCTGGCTGATGAGTACACAGATGCACGGAAGCTGGACCAGGCAACAACCAAGGTCCCTACCCGAGTGGAGTACAAACCAGCAGCACCTCCAACCTCTACTGTGTATCACCCCCCAGCGCAACGCATCCCCACGATGCCACCAGCGAACAATTATGTTCAACCAGCCCAATTCAATGCCAGGGATTACTCCCAGCCTATCCGGTGCTATGGGTGCAAACAATTGGGGCACAAGAGACCAGAGTGCCCGTTGAGCAATTCCAACCAAGCCCAGTCATGGAGAAGACCAGCCGGCGTAAATCAGCAGCCACCCCAATCCTCCGCTCACTGTCTTGAGCAGGAGGAAGTTTGGGGTATACTACATGAGGCGGACCCAGTACAAGCAGCCCAGCAGGATAACCGTCAACAGCACAGGCAGACCGTTAAACTGAATGGCAAAATGGTCACTTGTCTGAGAGACACCGGAGCCACTATGACCCTGCTTCAAAAGAACCTGGTTTCGGAACACTAACATACTGGAAATACGGTAGCAGAGAGGGTAGCAGGAGGTGCCGTGTTCCCTCTACCTGTTGCCCAGGTTCATTTGGATTGGGGAGCGGGCTCTTGACATGTAAATGTGGGGGTCATGAAAGACTTACCTGCTGATGTTTTGCTCGGGAATAACTTAGCCCCTTTGTCCAATGGGACCTGCGGATGTTAACCCAGTGACTACCCGTGCTCAGACCCCTGCTGCTGGAACCAGCTCACCTGCTGTTGAGACCCAGGTAAGACCTGATTCCCCGACTGGTAACCTAGAACCGACCTTTGTTAGCTGGGATTCCCCGGAGGAGTTTGGGAGGGAAACCCAAGCAGATCTGAGGATCCAGAAGTACAGAGACAGGGCGGATACTGGAGAAGAAGGAATAGATGAGGAGCGGTATAAGTGGGTGGGGGACAGGTTATATAGGATCCCTAAGCATTCCCCAGAGAGTGTTGCCCCTCCGCCGATTCGACAGCTGGTAGTACCCGCAAAGTACCGGAAGGAGATTCTGCAGATAGGGCATGATGCTCTGCTAGCTGACATCTAGGATTCCGCTGCACAGCCTATAGGATCCTGCAGAACTTCTTTTGGCCACATTTCAATCAGGCGGTGCGGATATATTGTAGTACGTGTGACACTTGTCAACGGGTAGGAAAACAGGGGACCACCCAAAAGCTAGGCTTATGTCTATGCCTATCATTGGGGAGCCCTCTGCCCGCATAGCCGTTGACATTGTAGGTCCACTGGCCAGGGCTAGTCCATCCGGTAAGAAATATATTCTCACCATGGTGGACTACGCCACCCGCTACCCAGAGGCATTAGTGCTGTCTAATACAGAGGCAGAGACAGTTGCTGATGCCCTGGTTAGGATTTTTACCAGGGTTGGGTTCCCTGAGGAGATTCTCTCTGACCAGGGAACCCAATTTACTGCTGTGCTCACCCAACCACTGTGGAAGGTGTGCGGCATTAAACCACTGATTAGCTCACCTTATCATCCACAGACTAACGGTCTCTGTGAGCGATTTAATGGCACCCTCAAACAGACGTTGAGGACCTTTTCCGACTCTTGCAGAGACTGGGAGTTATTCCTGCCTCATCTGTTGTTTTCCTACAGAGAGGTGCCCCAGGAATCTACTGGGTTCTCCTCCTTTGAGTTGCTATATGGGAGAAGGGTCCGCGGACGCCTAGATCTCATTAGAGGCCACTGGGAGGGGGAGACAGAGCAAGAAGGGACCCCCATAGTGCCATATATCCTGGAACTCTGGGACCGCATGGAGAAACTGTCTCTGATGGTAAGAGAAAATCTCCAGGTGACCCAGGGGAGACAGAAGAGGTGGTAGGATCAGGGTGCCCGACAGCAAGTCTTTCAGGTTGGGCAGAAAGTGGTAGTGCTCAAACCTGTGAAGGCAAACAAGATGCAAGCATCTTGGCAGGGCCCGTATAAGGTGTTAGCTCAGGTATGTGATACTATCTACCTTATAGCCAGCTGTTCAGATGAGAGGATCCAGCGATCCTTTCATGTGAACATGCTGAAGGAGTATCAGGAAAGACCGGAGGATATCGCTGCAGTATGTGCCCCTGGTGCAGACGATACAGAGAGTTTACCCTTACCCGATTTGTTAGAGAGGGACTCCCAGACTGACCTTACCAGCCTTGTACAGCTAGGTGACCGATTGAGCCCCACAGAGAAGGGACAGGCAAGACAGCTTCTGTGGGAGAAGTAGGTGACGTTCTCCCAAGAGCCCGGCTACACTACCCTAGCTGTACATAAGGTAGAGACCCCTGAACAGAACCCTCTGCGACAACCCCCTTACCGTATCCCTGAAGCAGTCCGAGAAGGAATGCGGAAGGAGATACAGGAGATGACCCAGCTTGGGGTCATCGAACCCTCCAATAGCCTGTGGGCTTCGCCTGTAGTCCTGGTGCCTAAGAAGGATGGGACCATCCGGTTCTGTGTGGACTACAGGTGACTCAACGAGCGGACCACCACTGACGTCTACCCGATGCCCCGGGTAGATGAATTATTAGACTGCATTGCCAGGTGGCGCTATCTGACCACCACAGACCTGTGTAAAGGTCTACGGGCAGATTCCCCTGGCCGAGGATGCTATCCCCAAGTCGGCCTTCGTCACCCCATTTGGCTTGTACCAATTCAAGGTCATGCCATTTGGGATGAAGAATGCCCCGGCTACCTTCCAGCGCCTGGTGGATAGACTTCTCGATGGATTCCAGGAATTTGCTTTGGCATACCTGGATGACATTGCTATCTACAGTGGGTCCTGGGAGGAACACCTGGTGCATGTAGGGGTAGTTCTGGACAAAATTTGGGCCACTGGCCTAACATTGAGGCCAGAAAAGTGAAATTTAGGCATGGCTGAAGTGCCATACCTGGGTCACAGAGTGGGGTGTGGGAGCCAGAGACCCGAGCCAGCCAAGATAGAGGCAGTAGCTAACTGGCCCACACCTATCACTAAGACCCAGGTGCTTGCCTTCCTAGGGACAGCAGGGTACTATAGACGCTTTGTCCCCGAGCACTATTGCTAAACCCCTGACTGACCTGACTAAGAAAAATCTCCCTAAGCAGGTCCTGTGGTCTCCCGCTTGTGAAGCTGCATTTCAAGCCCTTAAACAAGCTCTTGGGAATGCCCCTGTCCTGGCTGCCCCAGTCCCTAACAAACGGTTTCTCGTCCACACAGATGCTTCCATGTTTGGACTGGGGGCTGTGCTGAGCCAGGTCGGGGAAGATGGAGGAGAACACCCTGTTGCATATCTCAGTAGAAAGCTGTTACCCCGAGAAGTGAGTTATGCAGCAGTGGAGAAGGAATGCTTGGCCCTGGTCTGGGCATTGAAAAAGTTAAGCCCTTATTTGCATGGACAGGAATTTTCCCTTGTGACGGACCACAGTCCCCTAGTCTGGCTTAACCGGGTTTCAGGAGACAATGGAAGACTGCTGCGGTGGAGTTTGGCCTTACAACCATATAACTTCACCATCAGCTACCGACCCGGTAAACAGAACGGGAATGCAGATGGATTGTCTCGGCAAACCAACGTTCTTACCACCTCCTAGTCCGGTCATCCCCAAGTTGACCCGCCAAAAGGGTCAAGCCGGGTCTGTCGGAGTGTCCCACAAGGGGGGAGCTGTGTGACGGATCCATCTGCTGGTTAACCTCTTGGCCCCAATTAGAACGTTGTGGTTAACCGCAGACACCTCTCCATTCCATTCGTACGGGTGGTCGTCGTTCGCCGACCACGAGGTGGCGGACGTTTTTGGGACCTGAGGAAAAATCAGCAGTGTTTGGTACAAATCTTATGGAACTAAAAATGGACCCTTTATCTACCAAACACCGCTGGAAGCTACCGTCTGCCTTCTATTTCGTCATTTATATGTTTCAATGTGTTTACTTGTTGTGTTCTGGGATGGCGATTGTCTCTGTCCTGGGAGATAATTGGATTTCTTCGTCCTGGGAGATAATTGGATTTCTTCCCAGTGTTCTGGGGGATAGAGGGGAGGGAGGTATGGGTAAAGTGGGAAGGGCTTATGTTGAAGTCACTGCGATTGGCTACTGTCCACTATGTTTTACAGTCTTCCATAAGGTCCCCTAGAGGAGTGTCCACCTGGTGGAGACCTGCATAAATACCGGGCAGGTAGCCCCATTAAAGTCATTCCTGTTTGACCCTCAAGACGGAGCTGGTCTCGTTTGTGGGGGGAATTACTATTGGGCCAGCATTTTCGTTATTTCTAGCTATGGAAGGAGTTCGACTGATTTGCTTATCGGCAGCGGCCGCATTCGTACCCTCTGGTTGGGAGTTGGACGGTCGGCTGGAACCAACCTGCGTTCCTGGAGAAGGGGATCATTCCAAGCGGCGGCTTCCTCTACCTGTCGGGGAGTGTCGTAACATACTCCATTGGGTATCCTATTGTTATAAGAACTGTTTTCATACACTACCGTCTAAGTTAATGTCTCCTTCTACTCCACTGCCCGGTTTGCCATAGTTTCTCCTGGACTTTGCTGACGTCTTCAGTGAGAAGCAAGCCGAAATTCTACCACCTCATCGTCCCTACGATTGTCCTATTGACTTATTGCCCGGGACCACACCTCCTCGTGGTGGAATTTACCCTTTATTTGTTCCTGAGACCCAGGCCATGACTAATTTCATCCAAAAAAATCTTCAGAAAGGAGTCGGATTTTTCTTTGTGGAGAAAAAAGATGGTTCTTTGCGACCTTGCATTGATTATCGTTGTAATATACCATAGCAAAATATATCCATGTTGCAGGGTGATTGTTGTCATTTGTGATATATGTCCTGTAAAAAGTCTATTTGTATGTACATCTTGTAAATTCAATTACCCTTACTGGTGAGTTTAGCATTTCAACAATAATTAATTCTCTTTTGATCAGGGCACCATGGAGCCTACATGTCTATCCAGCCTGGGTATAGGTGTGACTAATCCTAGCAGGGGGTTCATTAACACAGCTGCTATATGACAGGAAAGGTAACACCATTTTAGCCAGAAAGGCACCAGCCTGGGTGTCAATAGATGAAAGAGATGTATGAAGTTGACCCAATTGGAAAATCCTATATTTTTCAATATTAAATGTGGGGGTTAGGGAAGTGCGTCCCTGGCCCTATTATATATGGTTGGATTCTCCATCATATTACCTTTAAAATGAGTCCTCACATGACCCTTGTGTATTGATCCCTGCCCGAACTGTATGCACTGGGTAAATCATACACAATAAGGGGGTCATGTCAGGTACCATAGAAAGTGGATTTGATGGAGAACCCAAATATTAGAAGATTATGTGGGTGCCTGGCCCATGATAGAAGATAGAAGACATTTTCTATTCTTTGGGCATAAAGGTATCATAAGGGAGTGGCAACATCTAAGTCTCCTCCTTGTCCTGCCCAGGGGCTGAACATAGAGGTGTCTCTTGTTCATAGCAGGATATAAAACTGCAGACCTGGGGGGACTAGGGGCGCTTGCATGGGGGACAAGATCTAATTTTGGATGCCAGACGCCATTTCCTACCAGACCCCATGGACTAGAACTCTGTAACTTTCTGTAAGTAAGGATTCTATGTTTTTCCCATTTATTTTATTTTCTGTATGGTGAAACTTTGTCTTGTTAACATCTATTTTTAAATGTACTGTGAATATTTTTCTTTCATAATAAATCATTCATTTATTAAGTACCGCCTTATGTCTGGTAAAACGGACGTACATTGTCCTTGAAGAGATTTAAGTTATAGTCTTAAATTTACTTAGCTGTTCGGCCACATTATAGATTTGGATTAATCTTTTTCCTGTTTTTATATACTACTGGGGATAGTAGATTATATTTGGGAATTGTAGCATATCCAGATTGGATTGATAGCTTCCTGTCGGCTTGAAATTGACAGGTGGTGTCAGCGATACCTTTTAAATTGGGTGGTTTAAGAGGGATTTTTTATCATTATTTTCGGTCTAGTGTAGACAAATATTGATTTTATAGATAACCCTTCCACCCCACGTCTCGGTTCGTGACAATCGTGGCTTGAATAAAATAACTGTCAAGAACCGCTATCCTCTTCCTTTGATCTTGGAATTATTTGATTGTTTGCGTGGAGCAAGGATCTTCTACAAACTAGACCTTCGTGGGGCCTATAATTTGATTTATATACGAGTAGGAGATGAATGGAAGACAGCGTTCAATAATCGTGACTGACATTTCGAGTATTTTGCCATGCCATTCGGACTCTGTAATGTTCCAGAAGTCTTCTAGGAGTTTGTTACTTATTTATTTCTTTACCTCCTATACTCCTATGTCTATTTGGACGACATTCTCATCTACTCACCCAATGTTCAGACTCATCGCTCTCACCTCTGCCAAGTATTACAACGTCTCTGAGACAATCATCTCTATGCAAAACTAGAGTGTACCTTCGAAAAAAACTGTCTTCCTTTTCGGGGTTATATCGTTACCAATCAAGGTCTTCAAATGGACCTAAACAAGTTATCCGCTGTACTGGACTGGCCACAACCATCCGGGTTGAAAGCTATTCTAGTTTTCTCGGGTTTGCCAATTACTATTGGCAATTTATTCCTCATTACTCCACCTTGGTAGCCCCAATTGTCTCTCTCACCAAGAAGACTTCCAATCCTTAGGTTTGGACTCCAGAGGCTGAAGAAGCTTTCAAACAGTGAAAGTCTGTCTTCGCTTCAGCTCCAGTTTTATCTAGACCCGATCCAGGCTAGCCATTTATTTTGGAGTTGGAGGCTTCTTCAGTTGGAGCTGGCCCAGTTTTAACCCAAAAGTCTTCTAAAGGAAGAATTGTAGCCTGCGTTTTTATCTCTAAGACCTTCTCTCCTGTGGAGAAAAATTATACCATTGGAGATCGTGAGCTCTTGGCAATTGAGCTGGCTTTGGAAGAATGGCGTCATCTCTTGGAGGGTTCTGTACATCCGCTTACTGTTTATTTTGACCACAAGAACTTTCTCTATCTACAGACTGCCCTTCGTCTCAACCCTCGGCAGGCCCTTTGGTCTCTGTTCTTCTATAGATTTGATTTCTTCATTCACTTCCATCCAGCAGAGAAGAATTTACCAGCTGACGCTTTATCTAGATCCTCGAATGTTCTTGACCAGGAATCTCTTCCTCAACATATTATTCCTCCTGAACGTCTCATTTCTGCAGCACCAGCAACTCTCCAGCATCTGCCTCCCGGAAGGACTTACTGTCACGATTCGGCTGGCAGGTGGTGGATCCTCTGTGCCAGAGAGGGATTGGCGTGGACCGTGCTGGTGGACCGGTTCTAAGTTGCTACTGGTATTCACCAGAGCCCGCCGCAAAGCGGGATGGTCTTGCAGCGGCGGTAGCAACCAGGTCGTATCCACCAGCAACGGCTCAACCTCTCTGACTGCTGAAGATAGGCGCGGTACAAGGGAGTAGACAAGAGCAAGGTCGGACGTAGCAGAAGGTTGGGGCAGGCAGCAAGGATCGTAGTCAGGGGCAACGGCAGGAGGTCTGGAACACAGGCTAGGAACACACAAGGAAACGCTTTCACTGGCACAATGGCAACAAGATCCGGCGAGGGAGTGCAGGGGAAGTGAGGTATAAATAGGGAGTGCACAGGTGAACACACTAATTAAGCTAACTGCGCCAATCAGTGGCGCAGTGGCCCTTTAAATTGCAGAGACCCGGCGCGTGCGCGCCCTAGGGAGCGGGGCCGCGCCCGCCGGGACAAGACCGACGGAGAGCGAGTCAGGTACGGGAGCCGGAATGCGCATCGCGAGCGGGCGCCTCCCGCATCGCGAATCGCATCCCGGCTGGGAGAGGTATCGCAGCGCACCCGGTCAGCAGGTCTGACCGGGGCGCTGCAATTGCGAGGATGTTGCGAGCGCTTCGGGGAGGAGCGGGGACCCGGAGCGCTCGGCGTAACAGTACCCCCCCCTTGGGTCTCCCCCTCTTCTTGGAGCCTGAGAACCTGAGGACAAGACTTTTGTCTAGGATGTTGTCCTCAGGTTCCCAGGACCTCTCTTCTGGACCACAGCCCTCCCAATCCACCAAGAAATTTTTTTTTCCTCTGACCGTCTTGGAGGCCAGAATCTCCTTCACGGAGAAGATGTCAGAAGAAACGGAAACAGGAGTGGGAGAAACAAGTTTGGGAGAGAAGCGGTTAATGATGAGTGGTTTAAGGAGAGAGACATGGAAGGCATTGGGAATACGAAGAGAAGGAGGAAGAAGAAGTTTGTAAGAGACAGGATTAATCTGGCACAAGACTTTGAAAGGACCAAGATAGCGTGGTCCCAGTTTGTAACTGGGGACACGAAAGCGGACATATTTAGCGGAGAGCCATACCTTGTCTCCGGGAGCAAAAATGGGGGGAGTTCTTCTTTTCTTATCGGCAAACCTTTTCATGCGGGATGAAGCCTGTAAAAGAGAATTTTGGGTCTCTTTCCATATGGTGGAAAGATCACGAGTCACTTCATCCACAGCGGGCAAACCAGAGGGCAAGGGAGTAGGGAGGGGGGGAAGAGGGTGACGGCCGTACACCACGAAAAATGGGGACTTAGCAGAAGATTCTGAGACTCTGAAGTTGTATGAGAATTCGGCCCATGGTAGAAGATCTGCCCAGTCATCCTGGCGGGAGGTAGCAGAAGGTCGGGGCAGGCAGCAAGGATCGTAGTCAGGGGCAACGGCAGGAGGTCTGGAACACAGGCTAGGAACACACAAGGAAACGCTTTCACTGGCACAATGGCAACAAGATCCGGCGAGGGAGTGCAGGGGAAGTGAGGTATAAATAGGGAGTGCACAGGTGAACACACTAATTAAGCTAACTGCGCCAATCAGTGGCGCAGTGGCCCTTTAAATTGCAGAGACCCGGCGCGTGCGCGCCCTAGGGAGCGGGGCCGCGCGCGCCGGGACAAGACCGACGGAGAGCGAGTCAGGTACGGGAGCCGGAATGCGCATCGCGAGCGGGCGCCTCCCGCATCGCGAATCGCATCCCGGCTGGGAGAGGTATCGCAGCGCACCCGGTCAGCAGGTCTGACCGGGGCGCTGCAATTGCGAGGATGTTGCGAGCGCTTCGGGGAGGAGCGGGGACCCGGAGCGCTCGGCGTAACAGTACCCCCCCCCTTGGGTCTCCCCCTCTTCTTGGAGCCTGAGAACCTGAGGACAAGACTTTTGTCTAGGATGTTGTCCTCAGGTTCCCAGGACCTCTCTTCTGGACCACAGCCCTCCCAATCCACCAAGAAATTTTTTTTTCCTCTGACCGTCTTGGAGGCCAGAATCTCCTTCACGGAGAAGATGTCAGAAGAACCGGAAACAGGAGTGGGAGAAACAAGTTTGGGAGAGAAGCGGTTAATGATGAGTGGTTTAAGGAGAGAGACATGGAAGGCATTGGGAATACGAAGAGAAGGAGGAAGAAGGAGTTTGTAAGAGACAGGATTAATCTGGCACAAGACTTTGAAAGGACCAAGATAGCGTGGTCCCAGTTTGTAACTGGGGACACGAAAGCGGACATATTTAGCGGAGAGCCATACCTTGTCTCCGGGAGCAAAAATGGGGGGAGTTCTTCTTTTCTTATCGGCAAACCTTTTCATGCGGGATGAAGCCTGTAAAAGAGAATTTTGGGTCTCTTTCCATATGGTGGAAAGATCACGAGTCACTTCATCCACAGCGGGCAAACCAGAGGGCAAGGGAGTAGGGAGGGGGGGAAGAGGGTGACGGCCGTACACCACGAAAAATGGGGACTTAGCAGAAGATTCTGAGACTCTGAAGTTGTATGAGAATTCGGCCCATGGTAGAAGATCTGCCCAGTCATCCTGGCGGGAGGAAACAAAATGCCGTAAATAGTCACCCAGGACCTGGTTAATTCTTTCTACTTGCCCATTGGATTGGGGATGATAAGAAGAAGAGAAGTTTAATTTAATCTTGAGCTGTTTACAGAGGGCCCTCCAGAATTTAGACACGAATTGGACGCCTCTATCCGAGACGATCTGCGTGGGCAAACCGTGAAGACGAAAAATGTGTACAAAAAATTGTTTTGCCAACTGAGGCGCTGAAGGAAGACCAGGAAGAGGAATAAAATGTGCCATCTTGGAAAATCGATCAACGACCACCCAAACAACAGTGTTGCCACGTGATGGGGTTAAGTCTGTAATAAAGTCCATACCAATCAGTGACCAAGGCTGTTCGGGGACAGGCAGAGGATGAAGGAGACCAGAAGGTTTCTGGCGAGGAGTCTTATCCCGGGCACAGACAGTACAGGCCCGCACAAAATCAACAACATCCGTCTCCAGAGTCGGCCACCAATAGAAACGAGAGATGAGTTGCAAGGATTTTTTGATGCCTGCATGGCCTGCGAGGTGGGAGGAGTGTCCCCATTTGAGAATCCCGAGACGTTGGCGTGGAGAAACGAAGGTCTTCCCTGGAGGAGTTTGCCTGATGAAGGCTGGAGAAGTGGAGATCAGACAGTTGTCGCTGACCTCACCACGGTGGTCGCCCAGCAGTCACAACAGATAGCGCAACAAGGCCAACAGCTGTCTCAACTGACCGTTATGCTACAGCAGTTACTACCACAGCTCCAGCAATCATCTCCTCCGCCAGCTCCTGCACCTCCTCCGCAGCGAGTGGCTGCTTCTGGTCTACGCCTATCCTTGCCGGATAAATTTGATGGGGACTCTAAGTTTTGCCGTGGCTTTCTTTCCCAATGTTCCCTGCACTTGGAGATGATGTCGGACCAGTTTCCCACTGAAAGGTCTAAGGTGGCTTTCGTAGTCAGCCTTCTGTCTGGAAAAGCCCTGTCTTGGGCCACACCGCTCTGGGACCGCAATGACCCCGTCACTGCCTCTGTACACTCCTTCTTCTCGGAAATCCGAAGTGTCTTTGAGGAACCTGCCCGAGCCTCTTCTGCTGAGACTGCCCTGTTGAACCTGGTCCAGGGTAATTCTTCCGTTGGCGAGTATGCCGTACAATTCCGTACTCTTGCTTCAGAATTATCCTGGAATAATGAGGCCCTCTGCGCGACCTTTAAAAAAGGCCTATCCAGCAACATTAAAGATGTTCTGGCCGCACGAGAAATCCCTGCTAATCTACATGAACTCATTCACCTAGCCACTCGCATTGACATGCGTTTTTCCGAAAGGCGTCAGGAGCTCCGCCAGGATATGGACTCTGTTCGCACGAGGCGTTTCTTCTCCTCGGCTCCTCTCTCCTCTGGTCCCCTGCAATCCGTTCCTGTGCCTCCCGCCGTGGAGGCTATGCAGGTCGACCGGTCTCGCCTGACATCTCAAGAGAGGACACGACGCCGCATGGAGAATCTCTGCCTGTACTGTGCTAGTACCGAACACTTCCTGAGGGATTGTCCTATCCGTCCTCCCCGCCTGGAAAGACGTACGCTGACTCCGCACAAAGGTGAGACAGTCCTTGATGTCTACTCTGCTTCTCCACGTCTTACTGTGCCTGTGCGGATGTCTGCCTCTGCCTTCTCCTTCTCTACTATGGCCTTCTTGGACTCCGGATCTGCAGGAAATTTTATTTTGGCCTCTCTCGTCAACAGGTTCAACATCCCAGTGACCAGTCTCGCCAGACCCCTCTACATCAATTGTGTAAACAATGAAAGATTGGACTGTACCATACGTTTCCGCACGGAGCCCCTTCTAATGTGCATCGGATCTCATCACGAGAGGATTGAACTTTTGGTCCTCCCCAATTGCACTTCTGAAATTCTCCTTGGACTTCCCTGGCTTCAACTTCATTCCCCAACCCTGGATTGGTCCACTGGGGAGATCAAGAGTTGGGGGCCCTCTTGTTCCAAGGACTGCCTAAAACCGGTTCCCAGTAACCCTTGCCGTGACTCTGTGGTTCCTCCTGTAACCGGTCTCCCTAAGGCCTATATGGACTTTGCGGATGTTTTTTGCAAAAAACAAGCTGAGACTCTACCTCCTCACAGGCCTTATGATTGTCCTATCGACCTCCTCCCGGGCACTACTCCACCCCGGGGCAGAATTTATCCTCTGTCCGCCCCAGAGACTCTTGCCATGTCTGAATACGTCCAGGAAAATTTAAAAAAGGGCTTTATCCGTAAATCCTCCTCTCCTGCCGGAGCCGGATTTTTCTTTGTGTCCAAAAAAGATGGCTCCCTACGTCCTTGCATTGACTACCGCGGTCTTAATAAAATCACGGTTAAGAACCGCTACCCCCTACCCCTCATCTCTGAACTCTTTGATCGCCTCCAAGGTGCCCACATCTTTACCAAACTGGACTTAAGAGGTGCTTATAATCTCATCCGCATCAGAGAGGGGGATGAATGGAAAACGGCATTTAACACCAAAGATGGACACTTTGAGTATCTGGTCATGCCCTTTGGCCTGTGCAACGCCCCTGCCGTCTTCCAAGACTTTGTTAATGAAATTTTTCGTGATCTTTTATACTCCTGTGTTGTTGTATATCTGGACGATATCCTGATTTTTTCTGCCAATCTAGAAGAACACCGCCAGCATGTCCGTATGGTTCTTCAGAGACTTCGTGACAATCAACTCTATGCCAAAATTGAGAAATGTCTGTTTGAATGCCAATCTCTTCCTTTCCTAGGATACTTGGTCTCTGGCCAGGGACTACAAATGGATCCAGACAAACTCTCTGCCGTCTTAGATTGGCCACGCCCCTCCGGACTCCGTGCTATCCAACGCTTTTTGGGGTTCGCCAATTATTACAGGCAATTTATTCCACATTTTTCTACCGTTGTGGCTCCTATCGTGGCTTTAACCAAAAAAAATGCCGATCCCAAGTCTTGGCCTCCTCAAGCGGAAGACGCCTTTAAACGGCTCAAGTCTGCCTTTTCTTCGGCTCCCGTGCTCTCCAGACCTGACCCTTCCAAACCCTTCCTATTGGAGGTTGATGCCTCCTCAGTGGGAGCTGGAGCTGTTCTTCTACAAAAAAATTCTTCCGGGCATGCTGTTACTTGTGGTTTTTTTTCTAGGACCTTCTCTCCGGCGGAGAGGAACTACTCCATCGGGGATCGAGAGCTTCTAGCCATCAAATTAGCACTTGAGGAATGGAGGCATCTGCTGGAGGGATCAAGATTTCCAGTTATTATTTACACCGATCACAAGAACCTCTCCTACCTCCAGTCTGCCCAACGGCTGAATCCTCGCCAGGCCAGGTGGTCTCTGTTCTTTGCCCGATTTAATTTTGAAATTCACTTTCGGCCTGCCGATAAGAACATTAGGGCCGATGCTCTCTCTCGTTCCTCGGATGCTTCTGAAGTTGAACTCTCTCCGCAACACATCATTCCTCCTGACTGCCTGATTTCCACTTCTCCAGCCTCCATCAGGCAAACTCCTCCAGGAAAGACCTTTGTTTCTCCACGCCAACGCCTCGGAATCCTCAAATGGGGTCACTCCTCCCATCTCGCAGGTCATGTGGGCATCAAGAAATCTGTGCAACTCATCTCTCGCTTCTATTGGTGGCCGACTCTGGAGACGGATGTTGTGGACTTTGTGCGAGCCTGCACTATCTGTGCCCGGGATAAGACTCCTCGCCAGAAGCCCGCTGGTTTTCTTCATCCCCTGCCTGTCCCCGAACAGCCTTGGTCTCTGATTGGTATGGATTTTATTACTGATTTACCCCCTTCCCGTGGCAACACTGTTATTTGGGTGGTCGTTGATCGATTCTCCAAAATGGCACATTTCATCCCTCTTCCTGGTCTTCCTTCAGCGCCTCAGTTGGCTAAACAATTTTTTGTACACATTTTTCGTCTTCACGGGTTGCCTACGCAGATCGTCTCGGATAGAGGCGTCCAATTCGTGTCTAAATTCTGGAGGGCTCTCTGTAAACAACTCAAGATTAAATTAAATTTTTCTTCTGCATATCATCCTCAATCCAATGGACAAGTAGAAAGAATTAACCAGGTCTTGGGTGATTATTTACGACATTTTGTTTCCTCCCGCCAGGATGACTGGGCAGATCTCCTTCCATGGGCCGAATTCTCGTATAACTTCAGAGTCTCTGAATCTTCCTCCAAATCCCCATTTTTCGTGGTGTACGGCCGTCACCCTCTTCCCCCCCTCCCTACCCCCTTGCCCTCTGGTCTGCCCGCTGTGGATGAAATTTCTCGTGACCTTTCCATCATATGGAGAGAGACCCAAAATTCTCTCTTACAGGCTTCATCACGCATGAAGAAGTTCGCGGATAAGAAAAGAAGAGCTCCTCCCATTTTTTCCCCTGGAGACAAGGTATGGCTCTCCGCTAAATATGTCCGCTTCCGTGTCCCTAGCTACAAGTTGGGACCACGCTATCTTGGTCCTTTCAAAATTTTGTGCCAGATTAATCCTGTCTCTTACAAACTTCTTCTTCCTCCTTCTCTTCGTATTCCTAATGCCTTTCACGTTTCTCTTCTTAAACCACTCATCATCAACCGTTTCTCTCCCAAATCTGTTCCTCCCACTCCTGTTTCCGGCTCCTCGGACATCTTCTCCGTCAAAGAGATTCTGGCATCCAAAAAGGTCAGAGGGAAAACCTTTTTTTTAGTGGATTGGGAGGGTTGTGGTCCAGAAGAGAGATCCTGGGAACCTGAGGACAATATCCTAGACAAAAGTCTGCTCCTCAGGTTCTCAGGCTCTAAGAAGAGGGGGAGACCCAAGGGGGGGGTACTGTTACGCCGAGCGCTCCGGGTCCCCGCTCCTCCCCGGAGCGCTCGCTACACTCTCCTCACTGCAGCGCTCCGGTCAGATCCACTGACCCGGGGCGCTGCGATACCGCCTCCAGCCGGGATGCGATTCGCGATGCGGGTAGCGCCCGCTCGCGATGCGCACCCCGGTTCCCGTACCTGACTCGCTCTCCGTCGGTCCTGTCCCGGCGCGCGCGGCCCCGCTCCTTAGGGCGCGCGCGCGCCGGGTCTTTGCAATTTAAAGGGCCACTGCGCCGCTGATTGGCGCAGTGGTTCCAATTAGTCTGATCACCTGTGCACTTCCCTATATCACCTCACTTCCCCTGCACTTCCTTGCCGGATCTTGTTGCCATCGTGCCAGTGAAAGCGTTTCCTTGTGTGTTCCTAGCCTGTGTTCCAGACCTCCTGCCGTTGCCCCTGACTACGATCCTTGCTGCCTGCCCCGACCTTCTGCTACGTCCGACCTTGCTTCTGTCTACTCCCTTGTACCGCGCCTATCTTCAGCAGCCAGAGAGGTGAGCCGTTGCTAGTGGATACGACCTGGTCACTACCGCCGCAGCAAGACCATCCCGCTTTGCGGCGGGCTCTGGTGAAAACCAGTAGTGACTTAGAACCGATCCACTAGCACGGTCCACGCCAATCCCTCTCCGGCACAGAGGATCCACTACCTGCCAGCCGGCATCGTGACAGTGGGCACCTTGAAGGCGATCAAAGAGTTCTGAGATAAGAGGTAGGGGGTAGCGGTTCTTTACCGTGATTTTATTAAGTCCGCGGTAATCAATGCAAGGACGTAGGGAGCCATCTTTTTTGGACACAAAGAAAAATCCAGCTCCGGCAGGAGAGGAGGATTTGCGGATAAACACCTTTTTTAAATTTTCCTGGATGTATTCAGACATAGCAAGAGTCTCTGGAGCAGACAGAGGATAAATTCTGCCCCGGGGTGGAGTAGTACCCGGGAGGAGGTCAATAGGACAGTCATAAGGCCTGTGAGGAGGTAAAGTCTCAGCTTGCTTTTTGCAAAACACGTCAGCATAGTCCATATAAGCCTTAGGGAGACCGGTTACAGGGGGAACCACAGGGTCACGGCAGGGAGTACTGGGAACCGGTTTAAGACAGTCCTTGAAACAAGAAGTACCCCAGCTCTTGATTTCTCCTGTGGACCAATCAAGGGTTGGGGAATGGCGTTGAAGCCACGGTAATCCAAGAAGAATTTCGGAAGTGCAGTTGGAGAGGACCAAAAACTCAATTTTTTCGTGATGAGGTCCGATGCACATTAGGAGAGGTTCCGTGCGGTAACGCACGGTACAGTCCAATCTTTCATTGTTAACACAATTGATGTAGAGGGGTCTGGCGAGACTGGTCACCGGGATGTTGAACTTGTTGATGAGAGAGGCCAAAATAAAATTTCCTGCAGATCCGGAATCCAAGAAGGCCATAGTAGAGAAGGAGAAGGTAGAGGAAGATATCCGCACAGGCACAGTAAGGCGTGGAGAAGCAGAGTTGACATCAAGAACTGTCTCACCTTTGTGCGGAGTCAGCGTACGTCTTTCCAGGCGGGGAGGACGGATAGGACAATCCTTCAGGAAGTGTTCGGTACCGGCACAGTACAAGCACAGATTCTCCATGCGGCGTTGTGTCCTCTCTTGAGGTGTCAAGCGAGACCGGTCAACTTGCATAGCCTCCACGGCGGGAGGCACAGGAACGGATTGCAGAGGACCAGAGGAGAGAGGAGCCGGGGAGAAAAAACGCCTCGTGCGAACAAAGTCCATATCCTGGCGGAGCTCCTGACGCCTTTCGGAAAAACGCATGTCAATTCGAGTGGCCAGATGAATAAGTTCATGCAGGTTAGCAGGAATTTCTCGTGCGGCCAGAACATCTTTAATGTTGCTGGATAGGCCTTTTTTAAAGGTCGCGCAGAGGGCCTCATTATTCCAGGATAATTCGGAGGCAAGAGTACGGAATTGGATGGCGTACTCGCCAACGGAAGAATTACCCTGGACCAGGTTCAACAGGGCAGTCTCAGCAGAAGAGGCTCGGGCAGGTTCCTCAAAGACACTTCGGATTTCCGAGAAGAAGGAGTGTACAGAGGCAGTGACGGGGTCATTGCGGTCCCAGAGCGGTGTGGCCCATGACAGAGCTTTCCCAGACAGAAGGCTGACTACGAAAGCCACCTTAGACCTTTCAGTAGGAAACTGGTCCGACATCATCTCCAAGTGCAGGGAACATTGCGAAAGAAAGCCACGGCAAAACTTAGAGTCCCCATCAAATTTGTCCGGCAAGGATAATCGTAGGCCGGAAGCGGCCACTCGCTGCGGAGGAGGTGCAGGAGCTGGCGGAGGAGATGATTGCTGAAGCTGTGGTAGTAGCTGCTGTAGCATCACGGTCAGTTGAGACAGCTGGTGGCCTTGTTGCGCTATCTGTTGCGACTGCTGGGCGACCACCGTGGTGAGGTCGGCGACAACTGGCAGTGGGACTTCAGCGGGATCCATGGCCGGATCTACTGTCACGATTCGGCTGGCAGGTGGTGGATCCTCTGTGCCAGAGAGGGATTGGCGTGGACCGTGCTGGTGGACCGGTTCTAAGTTGCTACTGGTATTCACCAGAGCCCGCCGCAAAGCGGGATGGTCTTGCAGCGGCGGTAGCAACCAGGTCGTATCCACCAGCAACGGCTCAACCTCTCTGACTGCTGAAGATAGGCGCGGTACAAGGGAGTAGACAAGAGCAAGGTCGGACGTAGCAGAAGGTCGGGGCAGGCAGCAAGGATCGTAGTCAGGGGCAACGGCAGGAGGTCTGGAACACAGGCTAGGAACACACAAGGAAACGCTTTCACTGGCACAATGGCAACAAGATCCGGCGAGGGAGTGCAGGGGAAGTGAGGTATAAATAGGGAGTGCACAGGTGAACACACTAATTAAGCTAACTGCGCCAATCAGTGGCGCAGTGGCCCTTTAAATTGCAGAGACCCGGCGCGTGCGCGCCCTAGGGAGCGGGGCCGCGCGCGCCGGGACAAGACCGACGGAGAGCGAGTCAGGTACGGGAGCCGGAATGCGCATCGCGAGCGGGCGCCTCCCGCATCGCGAATCGCATCCCGGCTGGGAGAGGTATCGCAGCGCACCCGGTCAGCAGGTCTGACCGGGGCGCTGCAATTGCGAGGATGTTGCGAGCGCTTCGGGGAGGAGCGGGGACCCGGAGCGCTCGGCGTAACACTTACGTATCTCCTTGTTTAAGACTCCGAGTCTTGAAGTGGGGTCACTGCTCTCTTCTGGCCGGTCATTCCGGTATTCGTAAGTCCTTGCAGCTCATCTCCAGACAATATTGATGGCCTACTTTAAAACAGGATATCATTGATTTTGTCTGTTCCTGTTCAGTCTGAGCCTGGGACAAGACCCCTCCTTCCAAACCTGCGGGTCTTCTGCAGCCTTTGCCAGTTCGAGAGCTTCCCTGGACCGATATTGGTAAGGACTTTTTACTGACCTTCCTTCTTCTGGCAGCAATATGGTCATCTGGTTTGTAGTGGACCGATTCTCTAAAATGGCTAATTTTGTGCCGCTGCTGCACCGCAGCTTGCTAAGTTTTTCTTTTGTCCCATCTTCCGCTTACATATTGTATGCGCCGTAAAGCCCAATTCGTCTCTAAGTTCTGGCGGGCCCTCTCCTCTCGTCTTCAAGTTAAGTTGGATTTTTACTCAGCTTATCTCCCACAATCCAATGGACAGGTCGAAAGGGTGAACCAGGTCTTAGGAGACTATCTTCGCCATTTAATTTCTGTTCGTTAAGACGACTGGGTCGATTTACTTCACTGGGCAGAGTTTTCATACAATCATAGAGATTCCGAATCCATTGGGACGTCACCTTTCTTTGTGGTCTATGGACTTCATCCTCGGCCTCCTCTTCCCCTTTCTTCTTCCTCTGGAGTTCCTATGGTTGATGAGCAAGTGCGAAATTTCTCCACCATCTGGCAGAAGACTCGTCACTCCCTTTTTCTTACCACGTCTCGTATGAAGTCTCAAGCGGACAAGAAAAGGCGTTCTCCTCCCAAATTCTCTCCTGGTAACAGAGTCTGGTTATCCTCCAAGTATATCCACTTTAAGGTACCCAGTTATAAACTGAGTCCTCACTATCTGGGTCCTTATAAAATCAAGAAACGCTTACATTCCGTGGCCTATTCTCTCCATTTGCCCTCCTCTCTCTGGATCCTGAATTCCTTCCATGTCTCCCTCTTGAAACCAGTCATCCACAACCGCTTTTCTCAAAAGGACATCTCACCCACTCCTGTCTCTGGTACCTCTGATGTTTTTGTTGTTAACCCCTTAAGGACCAAGCGTTTTTCTGTTTTTGCACTTTAGTTTTTTTCCTCCTTACCTTTTAAAAATCATAACCCTTTCAATTCACCTAAAAATCCATATGAGGGCTACATGCATGAAAATTAGTACAATAAAAATTGTCCTCTTCTGACCCCTATAACTTTTTTATTTTTCTGCGTATGCGGTGGCATGAGGGCAAATTTTTTCCCCCTTTTTATGGTATAAAAAGTGACCAAAAATACGCTATTTTGGACTTTGGAATTTTTTTGCACGTATGCCATTGACCATGCGGTTTAATTAACAATATATTTTTATAGTTCGGACATTTATCCACAGGGTGATACCACATATTTTTATTTTTATTATGTTTATATATTTTTTATATGGAATTTGGGAAAAGGGGGGTGATTAAAATTTTTAATAAGGAAGGGGTTAATTTGTGTGTTTTTAAACTTTTTTTTTAAATTTTTGTACACTTTTAGTCCCCTTAGGGGACTTTTAGAAAGAATCATTTGATTCCTCATACAGATCAATATGGTTCCATAGAACCACATTTATCTGTGTGCTCTGCGCTCGATTGATAAAGCCTTGTCCTGCCAGGCTTTATCATTCTGAGCACCAGAGTCGGCACAGGAGCACAGGTAAGCCCTCTGGCTACCTCCACAGTAGATCGCCCCCCCCCCCCCCAATCGTGCTGTGGGGGGGCGATCCACCCCACTGAACCACCAGGGACGGGATAAAGGTACCTTTAGACACACCGCTGTCAGCTTTGACAGCGGCGATCTAAAGGGTTAATAGCTGTTAATGCCGGCCCCCAGCTACAAGAATCAACTGGGGGCCGGCCGGTATCATGCGGGCTCGAGTCGGGAGCCTGCGTCATACCCTATTAACAGCACATGGACGAGCATAGACGTCCATGGTCGTTAACGGGTTAAAGAAATCTGGGACTCCAAGTTTATCAGAGGAAAACTTTTTTTTTTCTTGTGGATTGGGAAGGATTTGGTCCAGAGGAGAGGTCTTGGGAGCCACAGGACAATATCATGGACCTAGACCTTCTCAGGAAATTTCTGAACCGCAAGAGGAGGGGGAGACCAAAGGGGGGGTGTACTGTAACACCTTGCGCTCCGGCCGCATGCACTGGCCGTGAGCGCATTGTCCCTCTCTCGCCTGCTGCTGGCGGGACTGGGATTTGCATCACGTGACGCACCCACATGTGAATCCCAGCCCGTCACTTACCCCGCTCCTCTCCTGCCTCCTCCTCTGCTTCTCAGCTACGGCGCGCGTGTCCCCATCTCCTAGGGCGCGCGAGCATCGGAGCTCTGAAATTTAAAGGGCCAGTACACCCATAATTATGTGTTACATCTGAGGCTATTCTATAAGTTCCTGCACCTCCCATTCTTCCCTGACTGATCTTCAGTGCCCCTAGCATGAGATTAAGCATATCTTACTGTCTGTTGCCTTATATTGACACTTCTGCTACGATATTTGACTACGCATCTTTGCCACCTGCCTTGACCTTCTGCTAAGTCCAACTACGCCTCTGCCTCATCCTTCTGTACCACTTCTTTGCCCAGCTACCTGTGTGGTTGAGTCGTATCGGGGGTAGCGACCTGGGTGTGGCTTGCCGCAACAAGCACATCCTGCCTTGCAGCGGGCTTTGTTGAAGACTAGCGGCATCTTAGACTCCGTTCCCCGATACGGCCCACATCATCTGTCACACTGGTCAGAGGATCCAGCATCGTTACACTGATTAAATGAAACATTCACACTTTCACAGTCAGGGGGGCGCTGAGAGGCAGGGGCTGGAACAGGTTGTATCTTGACTGGTGGAGGACCACCAGCTCGATGCTCACCAGAATGGGTACTCAAATAATGTAAATAAATTCAGATTAAATTAAATAAAAATAACATAAAAAATCTCTTTATTCTCTTCAATTTTGACGCCATATGGTCTCCCTGCTGCCACATCCAGATGCTCTGTGGCAGTGATTCTAATAGCGATGCCTGTAAGCTGCATGTCATACTGAATTAGTATTATTTTACAAACAGAGCACACTCCCTATGTGTTTTAGGACATGGTAAAGTGTTCTACACCCCTATTGAAGCTATATGGACTTCTCCTGCTTCTTCCACCTCCACGCTGTGTCATTCAGCGACTATATGTTCTCCTCATGCTGCCGCCACCTCCACGCTGTGTAATTCAGCCACTATATGTTCTCCTCATACTGCCGCAAACTCCTGGCTGCGTCATTCAGCCACTATATGCTGCTTCCAACTCCAGGCTGTGTCATTCAACCACTATGTGGTCTCCTCATGCTGCCGCCACCTCCACGCTGTGTCATTTGACTACTATATGGTCTCCTCATGCTTCTGCCACCTCCAGGCTGTCATTCAGCCACAATGTGGTCTACTGATGCTGATGCCACCTCCAGGCTCTGTCATTGTGCCGCTCTGTGACAGTGATTCTAATAGAGATGCTTCTGATCTGCATGTCATGCTGAATAACAGTATAATTTCAATAAGCCAAAACACACCCTATTACAGCAAGTCAAAGTGGTTCTACACCCCCTATTGAGGCCTTCTGTAGGCCAGAAATAGCTGTTTTTAATATAGATTGTTTGCGAATAAATTCGGACCGAACCAAATTTTTTGGGGAAATCTGCTGTATCAAATTTTTCAAAAAATTTGCTCATCTCTACTACCAGCGGCAGAACATGCTGTTTGCTGAAATTTTCCAGATGG
This sequence comes from Hyla sarda, assembly GCF_029499605.1. Taxonomy (NCBI): domain Eukaryota; kingdom Metazoa; phylum Chordata; class Amphibia; order Anura; family Hylidae; genus Hyla; species Hyla sarda. Next base: position 208,163,576 of record NC_079194.1, on the reverse strand, counting down.
AAATTGTGCAAAAAAAACTTCTGCTGTGTAAACATACCCTATCTGGAACTACTTCTTGCTTTCTCAATATAAACACTGTATCAAAACTGCATGTACCTGGTCTGTCATCAACCTGTACTACATGTACTGTATATACCACATGTATCATGCTGCTATCTATCTTTGTTACATGTACTGTACAACTATCTATGTGTGCTTAATTCACTGTACTGCCATCTACTTGTGCTACATGCATTATATGGCTTTTTTAAAAAAAAACAATATTACAAATACCGTACTGCTATTTAGCTGTATGGCATGCAATCTACTTGGTCTACATGAATTTTATGACTCTCAACCAATACCACATAAACCATACTGCTATTTACCTGCATAAAATGAACTGTTCTGTTGTCTACCCATGCTACACAAACTGTAGTGCTATTTATGTGTACTACATGTACTGTACTACTCTTTACTATGTGCTATATACTGAAGCACTCTCTAGATCACAATTACGTCTTTTCTGATCAGCAGCGTCCTCTTTCCTTTTCTTCTCCGTCCAGATCAGACCACCATGTCCATCTCTTACCATCTGCAGGACAAACATGTTAGACATTTTTCCAGTGCCGTCCCCTCCTCTACACAATATTTTTATCTATAAGCCCCCAAACTGTTATAAAAACCTCCTTGGTGTCCTGCACAGTAAAAGGGCAGGTAGGTAGGTAGCCAGGTAAATAGTTAACTAGGTAATTAGATCAGGAAGCCAGATATGTAGGTAGGTGACTAGCCAGGTAGGTAGGTAGGTTGCTAGCTAGGAAATTAGGCAGCCATGTATGAAGGCCAGGAATGTACATAGTTAGGTAGCCAGGTATGTAGGTAGGTAGCAAGATATGTAGGTAGGTAGTTAGGCAGCCAGGTATGTAAGTAGTTAGATAGTATATTCTGTACTGCTATTTGTCTCTGCTACATGTATGTATTGTACCTGTGCTGGACACCACCCTGTTACAGTAAGTGTCTGTCCTCAGTTATTCCCCAGCTTTTGAAAGACATGATTATATTTAAAGACTGACTATATATATATATATATATATATATATATATATATATATATATAGCAGTAACATACAGGTCGAGTTGTGAATTTGAATATCTCCATTTTTGTAAACGTTGTGGTTTGGTCTTTTACTTCATGTTTTTTTTTCCCCTTCAAAATCAAGCCTGCTGGTAGACTTGGAAAGCTTGTGGCTATAAAGCTTTTACCTTGGAGATAAAAAAAGAGAAAAATTAAAAGAATAAGGACCCAGAAGAAGTTAAAAGAAGCATAGACAAATGAAGCGTTCAAGCTATATTTCCGAGGGGGGTGAGTGGACTTTTTATCTAGATACCTTTGAATCATGAGTCAAGCTAGTTCAAGTTACAACTGGGTTAAAGTTTAAATGGCATAGAAGAAAGATGAAAAACATTTTATGCGGACGGTGGAACAAAGAGCTTGACTCTTTATCTATGTACCTGTCTAAAGAAAAACTACCAGGAGTCCTAGAGATGAGCTCACCTATTGTTCATATTTAAGAATTAAAGTAATTGAAAGGAAAAGCTGTAGGAACAATATTCAGTACAATATTACACTTCAAGCATTGTGGTTATATGGATATTCTTTGACACTTTAGGTGCTGACGGATAGTGCAGCTGACATTTTGGCAATGTTTTGGATTAAAGAAAAATTAGGAAAATATATAATCTAAATATTCATAATTCCAATAATGATACAATTTCAAAACCTTTACTGAATAACATAATTAGTGGCTTCATATAAATTATAGATATTTGTGTATAGTAAGAAATAGGGGTGTACACAAAAATGATACAATCCACATAGCAGACTCACAGCGGTCCCCACCCCCACTGAGAGCTATTTATTAATATTTGCCATTGTGTTTTAGGTTAAAATACTGAGCTGTTATGTTTTTTTTACTAACAAAAAAGATGAGTGTAAACATGAACCAGAACACTATATATGAAAGTTGGAGAATACACTAAGTTGCAAGTGCCCTAGTGGATTACATATACACAGGATTTTAATTTTGTAATGTTAGAAAAATATGCATTAAATAAAAACCTCTAGGTGGGGAGGCTGAATGGGATTTAGTAAGACTGAAGCTAGTCTTTGTCCAGGTTCACACTATGAATGTCTGCATGTAAATATTCCATTCACAGTTTCTGTAGGTATCTGGCAGTAGGACCATGCAGACATTGCCGATCCCCATAGACAGCAATGTGTTCTGCAGTGAATTCTGCCAAAATATTGGTAGAGGAAAGCTACACCACTAAAATTCTGCAGTGTGACCCTGGCCTTAAGAAATTCCCTGCAAGTGCATGATCACACTAGATTTATGAAGAGGTTCCCATCTGTACATACATCTGGGTGCATCGGAGACTGCCCATGTGTCCTTACTGAGTTGGCGTAGATTTCAGCTACAATTTAGTAGTCAATTTTTCTTTTCTTTTTTTCTTCTTTTTTTTTAGTAGTCAAAATTTATACCTGCTTGCAGGCATAAATTGTAGTATTGTGGTAAATTTGGCTCTAATTTATGCCACGCTCAACCCACTTGTTGTCCTTGGCGCAAAGTGTAGAAAAGCAAAAGAACGTAAGTCCAAAGAATGACAACACCACTGAGTTCTCCACAATGAATCTTCATTTAGTAACTAAAATTGCATACAACATGATAATGTGTTTCAGGGTTCTCTCCACTTCATCAGATCACATAGGCTATCTCTGGTGATTGGATTAGCCTTCCTGCGGGTGACTCTCAGTTAGGCAAGCAGCCATCTCCATACGTCACCCCAAGTGTGGGGGATGTTTATTTCCTGTCTTTAAAGGCCAAAACCCAGTACTCAGAGTCCAATTCCTATGTGTATAAAGCTAGGAGGGACTCTGTGCATTTTATTGTTCTCATATGAGGGACAGGCTTCAATGTTGGGCTTGCCACTGTTTTTTTTATGGGATTAAGGTGCTGCTTTTTTTTGCTACAGATTTAGGAAATGAAGGGAATAGGTCATTAGAAAATCACCTATTGTTTAAATCAAGTTTTTATGATAAAGCATCCCTATCATTTAGAACAACTTTTGACATATTCCTTAGACATTGAGATTGTACCAAGTCTCACTCCTGAGAGCCATGGCAATTGCGAGTTACAGTTGGGTGAAGTATGCATCAGCATGCGCCTCTCTCACCGACTGTCACTTAAATTCAACCTTTTCATTGCATAAGTCTATAGAGTGAAAAAGGTTGCATTTACTGGCCAACTGGCAAGTGGAGCGCACTGCCATGCTCTTCCTCTGCTTAAAGCTCAACTTGTGATTTATCTGGACATAAGGTCAAAGGTTGTTTTTTTAAATGATAGTAATGCTTAAGGCTAGCTACACATGTAGCATATCCGCTGTGCATGCTGTGGGAAATACGCTGCAGATTCTGCTTTGAGCAGATACACAGGGCTACCTGCCGTGTTGCGTGGGCCCACCTCAAAACCTTATTACACACACAGGGTTACAGTGGGAAAGCCATGTGCATGCTCATAGCTCATTTTCTGCAGTGTGAAATATGTTACGTACCCTTAAAAATTTTTTTAAGATTATTGATAAAATAATCCAGAAATCTTTACATTTTCTGTTTGGCCACTAGTCCTAATAAGAAGCTGACACGTCCTGTTCTGTACAGATCACTTTTCAGCATTCTCCTCCTTATCACAAATAGATGAAACACAATTCAGAATAGCTGATGCTGATGCTCATAGCTCAGGCTCCCTCGTCATGCACAATGTCCTTTGTGCAGGTCACAGAACATGTGTAGAAAAAACTCCCGTTGTAAAGAGCAGTGTCTGTTGTCTGTGGGGCTTGCTCTAAAGCTTTTTACTAAATGCTGGGAAAAACAGCTCAGAGAAGATGGCTTTCCCTATAATAATGTACAAAATAATTATGAAAAAAGATTTCAATAAAAAATTAAAAAAGCTTAGAAAAAAAGAATATGTCTCTAAATTTAGCTCTAGACAGTAAAAGGAAACACACATTTTGCGCAAATAATCTCTTGCGCAAACATTTACAAGTTCTTGCCTGCACATGAACCATTGATAGATTCCCCCATTGTCGTTTGCACCAGAACATTCTGTCTGAAATGTCTGGCATCAATTCGGCTCCTACATGTTTTAAATATAAGAATTAAAATGATAGTTTTATGTTTTTATATTTTTAAATGACATTATTTGCATTTCTGAAATCACCTTTAATATAAAATGGCACATCTTTTTTTAATGTATGCAAAGAAGCTCGAGATAAATCATGTGGAAACTGCACATTTAATATCTTGATTCTTATTCCACAGATGTGTTCCAGGATTTGGATTTTAGCAGTGCCCCACATACCGATATCTACAGGTACATTCTAGGTGGTGCACAGCATAATTGTTCTCACAGTTTAATTCAGAAACATTTGCTTGTTGCTTTGGAAGTAGGGCTTTTATCTATTTCCATATAGTGACAAGCTGAACAAACAGTGACATTTTCAATAGCCTGCGCTTATTCTTAATCATGTTTTAAAGAAAAGATTTCATTTCAAAAAGACTAGTTGGAGAAAAATTATTCCCTTAAGTGTAAGCTATTTGGAAAAGAAATCGTGTCTTTTGTTCATAAATGCATTTTAAAGTTTGCCAACTTTCTAAACTGTGTTATTAGTTATCTTATTTTGAAGCAAACACTGCTCCATTTTCCCATCATATTCCACTGCTTTTTGAATATTTAGAATATTTACCTCTGTAATTTGTAACAAATATAGATTCTTCCTATCTGGAAAGGTAAATTGTGAGCAAAGCAATGCTATACTAGAGCTGTTGTATTAGACTGAGCCTCAAATGGATATATGAACCCCAAAAATATAGGTTGCTTTTTCTTCCATTGGAAAATAAGGCAAAAGATGGATTTGTTACATAAAACATACACTAAGCCATTCAACCCTGATCCAGATGAGTGTGGGATCTAGATTAATCTATGCCATCCCCCCCCCCCATATGCCATTTGGATACACACATTTTTTAGTATACGGCTTTCTTTATATTATCAGAAAAAATAACTGTCACGCGCTGCGCTCCGGCCGCAAACTCTGGCCGTGAGCGCAGTGTCCCGGGGTCCCTTTCTGTTGGCGGGGCTGGGATTCGCATCGCGGAACGTGCCCGCATGCGAATCCCAGCCCGTCACTTACCCCGCTCTGCTGCTTCTGGCGCTGTAATTTAAAGGGCCAGTGCGCTCTTGATTAGTATGTACACCTGACAACACATTATAAGTTCCTGCACCTCCCACACCCCCCTGCCGGATCTTCAGTGCCTATTGCCTGAGAGAAAGCGTATCCTATTGCATGTTTGCCATACCCGTGTACCCAGACCTTCCCGCTACGTTTTTTGACTACGAACCTTTGCCGCCTGTCCTGACCTTCTGCTAGGTTGACTACGCCTCTGTCTCGTCCTCCTGTACTTTGCCTTGCCTAGTTACCTGTGTGGTCGAGCCGTATTGGGGGTAGCGACCTGGGTGTCGCCTGCCGCAGCAAATCCATCCCGCTTTGCAGCGGGCTCTGGTGAAGACCAGCGGCACCTTAGACTCCGCCTCCCGACACAGTACGAGTCATCTGACACACAGGTAGAGGATCCACTACCTGCTCCGTGACATCTGCATCCAGGTGCGTGACAATAACTAGTACAGCCTTATTTTTACTTGCGCTGCTGGTTATTATTGCTATATTGACTAGTACTGCCTCCTTGAGCACACCACAGTATGCAAAGACAGGCAAAACATAAAACAAAACAAAGCATGGCATAAGCACTTCATCAAATTGTAGCTAAAAACACACACATATTCTAGTGGCCCTTAAAGGCTACAATTTGATAAAGTGCTCTTCTGTCCATCACGTCAAGCTTTGGCTTTGACTGCATATGTTTTGCTGGTCTTTGTATACTGAGATGTGATGATGAAAACAGTAGACCTCGACACGACCACCAACTCAATAACTCGGGTCTCAGATGCCCCTACCAGGCATGCTCCAACAATCATTCCCTTTTTGAACTCTGTCAGGTCTGACATATTATGCCGCTAAAACAAATGAACAGATGTTTATAGCACAATAATAAAGTTAATTAACAATGATATAACCTGTGTTACTAAGAAATAAGGGGTGTTACTAAGAAATAAGGGGTGTTAACAGTAAAGGCAGGTGTGTCAGAAAGAGTTAAAGGACAAGTCCCATGCCGATAAGTACAGAAAAACTTTTCCCCTATCCGCCAGATAGGGGATACGTTTTTCTGTACTTATCAGCATGGGGCTTGTCATTTAAGCTTGACTGAAAAATAATGGTTTTCTTATGGTTTTGTCTAGTTGTTTTGTCTTATTGTTTTGTCGAGTATTTATAAGAACAATTACACAAGTAAAATCACAGATGATAAGCCACCATTTCAAAAACTGGGGAATTGCCATTGCACAAGTGCAATGAATAGCCTGTTGTTTCAGATACAAATGGTCGTCTGCAGGCCCTAATAGTGTCCATTGGGGTCTCTGTCATTTTGACAGCTGCTGTTCCTTATGTCAGAAGAGATCTAAATCTTGTTTACATTTTTTTGCATAGTAGATGATTAATCCCATTTATGGTATAGCAATTTGTATATTCATTTTATAAAATAATAAAATATATACATTTTGAGATTTCAGATTGCAAAATGCAAAAAGTATAGCAGGACTATATCTATATTTCAGTTTCAGTTTAATTTACCAATGTTATGATTACATTAAAAATAATGTAATTCACATTGTCTCAAATTTTAGAAATATTATATTTTAAATATAAGAGTATTTAAATGCTAGGTATCAAACTCCTATAAAATAATGCAAGCCAGTAGCTCTATTACAAACTTGCAAATACACAGGTTTTTAGTTTGATTTCATATATTGCATACATATTTTTATGGCTGTGAAAAACTCATTCGTATGATTATTTATTTCTGCAGTTTTTTTTGAATGATTTGCTACATGTATCCTATTTTTCTTACACTCTTTACACTCAGTAGTAAGCGTTCAGGTAAATAATGTAAAATAGCCTTAAATACAAAGTTTAATTGATAAAATAGCCATCTAGTAATTGTAGATTCCTGTTTCATTTATTATGTGCCATAGAACAGATTATTACTTTATGCGAGCAAGAAGGGCATTTTTCTTAAAGGGGTACTCTGATATTGCAGTTTTATGGTTATCTAGCGTGTTTGTTTAGCACTTTTGTAATTCACATGTTATACATCTGTCCACAGATGTATTTTTACTGACCTCTTTTCTGTGATGGAAGGTCAGAAGTTTTTCTGGTTGCATTTAATTGTCGTCCAGACTCGCGGCCATGTTTGTTCACTGTTATGGACAAGATGTCTGTGCTGCAGGCGTTGCTGTTATTTTCTCTCCTGAAATGGTTTTGCCTCTTTTACACCCCCTGTAATGAATAGACATTGAATTGTTGTTGTTGGGAGTTCCGTTCTCTCCCTTCCTTTTTTACATAGTACAAGATGACAGCGGGAGGATGGGTGTCTCCTCCCGCTGTCAGCCAGCCCTGCACCCGCGGCTCACAGTGTACTGAATATCCTGTATCAGCGCTGCGGCTGACATGTAACCCCTTCTCCACCATGGGGACTGTGCACCTGCGGGGGGAATCAGCTATCATGATTCCCCCTGCGGGCTCACGGTCCCCATGGCGATGGAATTAGTAACATGTCAGCTGCAGCGCTGTCATGATCCCCCCAGCAGGCACTTTGTCAGCTTCTCACCCCGCAGTCCCCACATCGGGAACTAATCATACGTAACCCGCGGGCGCTGCTCTGCTTCTCCCCCCCCCCAAAAGCGAGGGTTAACTGTGAGCCACAGCGCTGCACATTCTCCCCACGTTGGGGAATGAGTGATTTGTGAGCCACGGGTGCAGGGCTGCCTGACAGCGGGAGGAGACATCCATCCTCCCGCTGTCATCTTGTGTAAACACAGAGAGACGGCAAGGACAAGTCTAATAGGTCACAGCCAAGCATGGTATCAGACACTGACTGGCCAACATCCTGGTCACATGTCATGGACCCAGATGATTGGGCTGACAATGTGTTTACCTCCCAACCAATAATAAGCACACCTACAGACCAGAAAAAGAGGCAAAGTATACTAATGAGCAGGACTGGGAAAGGGCGTGCTAAAGGGGAAAAAAAAATCTGGCCACAAACAGGGCTGGGTGGCAACGCAAAACAAGTTGGGTAGGGCACTAAAAGAGGAGACAGGCTACAAGGAATGCTGGGAGCTGTAGTTTCTAAAACAAAGGCAAAACGGAATTAGATGCTACACTACATGGACACACTTGTGCAAAGAAAGGAAAAGAAAGACAAACAAAGAGCAAGCACGAGACCAGAAATAAGAAAAAACTCATCTGCAAGGGTAAGTAGAAACTGAAAAAACACATTGGCCACCGGAGTACCCTTCTAAAGATGCATACAAATAAGATGTATATTACATATTACATAAATACAGTATTATGAAGAGATATGAACTGCATGTGAATAGAACAGGTCACTGGGGAGTGGATCTGGGAACTGGCCAATACTTACTTCAGGTATTGAATATGTAAATTGTATGGAAAATTCTACTTGACAGTAAAGAAGCTTTGAAAATCTAAATATCATGAAATAAATATACATACAACTGGCTCAGGTGGGGGAGCATATGGGAAGGTGTGGACCCAGCACTGGTTACTGGTCTGCTGGCTTAAAATGATTTACTATGGTGCATTATTGGAGGTTGGTGTCAGTTCTACAGTGATTGTAAATTACATTTTAATCATTGATTAGATATTCGTGTGATTTATGCTGCAGATAATGGAGAACCATATGTGGCATTCTATATAATAATTTAAAGGGAACTTTTCAGCAGGAAAATCTAGTGCCATAAGAATGTTATGTGTATGTTATGTATGTAATGATGTATACTGGATGCTAGATTACAAAACTTTGCTCCACCTATACTAGTCATGTTTCCTGGATGAACAGGTTTTTCATGAACCTGCAATGAAATAAGCCTCAAAACATGTGTATAACACTTCAAGAGCTCTAAAGCTCTGTATAACACTGCTATGGTCACCCTGGAAGGAATTCAAGTAGTTTTTAAAGTGGTTTTATGGCTAAGTAAATGTAAAAGTTATGGCGACATACAGTAACCCATGGTAACTAAGAGCATGTTTAAAAACACACTGCACTAGCGTATTTTTTTTTTTATAAAGCTAAACTAAAGATGCAGATTCCTGCCAGAGTTAAAATGCCCACTGAGGTATCAAAATATGCAATGGCTTTTCCAAACGTTCCAAAAATTCTGGCTTTTTGGAAGTTGCAAAAGGATTTGTAATGGTGTGTCAAAATAGAAAAGAGCTATTGTAAATATTGAAAAGTCAAAAAATTATCAAATGCCATTTTGGGAGTTGCAACAGGTTTTGTTAAGAAGATGCAATGGCTTTTTTCAAGCGATCTAAAAATTCTCTCTTTTGGGAGTTGCAACAGGATTGGTGGTGAAGAAGAAATAGGTTTTGTATGAAGAGCCCAAAAAAAAATATTTGCCCTCTTTTTGGGATCAAGAGTTGTGTATGTGTAGTCCCTGCCGGTAGTAGCAACAGCAAGGGTGGTGTACTGGGGGTAGTTGAAGTAGCCAGTGGAAGGCAGACAGTGGTGGACTAGTGGTAGTAGTAACTAGCAGATAGCAGGCAGTGGTGAACTGGTGGCATTTGTAGTAGATAGCTGAAAGCAGGTAGTGGTGGATTAGTGTTAGCTGTAGCTAAGTGGGGGAGAAACTACAACTCAAATTTCCCTCTCAATGCTTTTAATGCAAATTTATGTTAAACACAGGTAGAAACACTATGGGGGACATTTATCATTGTTTGCTTTGGTAAGCGAGTTCTGAAGGCATATTTTTTTTGCTTTCATTTTGCTTATGTGCTACATATTTCATAACACAGGGGTCTGATATATTTGGAGCACATAAGCAAAACACAAAAGTTTCAGTTGTTTTGTGACTTTTTAAATTTGCTCACGTAAGGAAGTTATGCACTACATGTCAGGCCTGGAGTAGACTTGCGACTATTTTAATGGGGTTTGCAACTTTTTTTTTGGCCTATGTGCGACACTGCAAAGTAAAAACTGAAATTTGCATAGGTAAGGCTGTTTGCAACTTTATGCTTACCCACAAGAGTTGCACAAAAAAGTGCTTAGTCGCACATGCAACTTTTTGTGCGCCTGGGGTAAGCAAAAAAAGACTCTAAATATCTTGATTAATATCCCCCTATATGTTTAATTAAACCTAGAAAATACAGGCAACTTGGTATAAAATGCGTATTTAACCCCTTAAGGACTGGGGTTTTTTCCGTTTTTGCATTTTCGTTTTTTGCTCCTTGCCTTTAAAAAATCATAACTCTTTCAATTTTGCACCTAAAAATCCATATGATGGCTTATTTTTTGCGCCACCAATTCTACTTTGTAATGACGTCAGTCATTTTGCCCAAAAATCTACGGTGAAACGGAAAAAAAAATCATTGTGCGACAAAATTGAAAAAAAAAACGCTGTTTTGTAACTTTTGGGGGCTTCCGTTTCTACGTAGTACATTTTTTGGTAAAAATGACACCTTATCTTTATTCTGTAGGTCCATACGATTAAAATGATACCCTACTTATATAGGTTTGATTTTGTCGGGCTTCTGGAAAAAATCATAACTACATGCAACTACATAAATTGTCATCTTCTGACCCCTATAACTTTTTTATTTTTCCGTGTATGGGGCGGTATGAGGGCTCATTTTTTGCGCCGTGATCTGAAGTTTTTAACGGTACCATTTTTGCATTGATAGGACTTATTGATCGCTTTTTATTCATTTTTAAATGATATAAAAAGTGACCAAAAATGCACTATTTTGGACTTTGGAATTTTTTTGCACGCACGCCATTGACCGAGTGATTTAATTAATGATATATTTTTATAATTCGGACATTTTTGCACGCGGTGATACCATATATGTTTATTTTTATTTACACCGTGTTTTTTTTTTTATTGCAAAAGGGGGTGATTCAAACTTTTAATAGGGGAGGAGTTAAATGACCTTTATTCACTTTTTTTTTTCCACTTTTTTTTGCAGTGTTATAGGTCCCATAGGGACCTATAACACTGCACACACTGATCTTCATCATTGATCACTGGTTTCTCATAAGAAACCAGTGATCAACGATTCTGCCGCATGACTGCTCATGCCTGGATCTCAGGCACTGAGCAGTCATTCGGCGATCGGACAGCGAGGAGGCAGGAAGGGGCCCTCCCGCTGTCCTGTCAGCTGTTCGGGATGCCGTGATTAGCCGCGGCTATCCCGAACAGCCCGACTGAGCTAGCCGGCCACTTTCGGTTTCACTTTTAGCTGCGCGGCTCAGCTCTGAGCGCGCGGCTAAAGGGTTAATACCGCGCGGCGCCGCGATCGGCGCTGCGCGCTATTAGAGGCGGGTCCCGGCTTCACTATGACGCCGGGCCCGCCGTGATATGATGCGGGATTACTGTGTAACCCCGCGTTATATCAGAAGAGCAGGACCAAGGGCGTACCTGTACGCCCTTGGTCCTTGAAGGGTTAATATTCACTCTCAATGCTTTGAATATATATTTATGTTAAATACTACAGGTAGAAACACTATGGGGGAAATTTATTAAAATCTGTGCAGAGGAAAATTTGATGAGTTGTCCATAGCAACCAGTAGATCGCTACTTTGATTTTTTTCAGAGGACTTTTCAAAAATGAAAGAAGCAATATGATTGGTTGCTATGGGCAACTTTTCCTCTTGACAGATTTTGATAAATCTGATTGAACCAAGGAAATACATAAAGCTTGGCCAAAAATGCTAATTCCACATTCACTTTTAACGCTTTCAATGTGCGAAGAAATACTATGTTTGATTAAACTCAGAAAATACATGTAACTTGGTCTCAAATGCCTATTCCATGTTCTCTCTCAGCACTTTCAATGCATATTTACAGGTAGAAACACATAGAGAAACACTATGAATGATACAACACAGAAAATACTGGCAACTTGGCCTAAAATGCGTATCCCACATTCATAATAAATGCCATTAACGCATATTTATGTTAAACTCAGGTAGAAATACAATATGTTTTATGAAACCCAGAACATACATGTGACCTCGCCTAAAATACCTATTCTACATTCAATTAATGCATATTTATGTTGAAATACAGGTCAGCCCATTGTTTTGCTCAGCTTGCTTTGTATTGTAATGTGATAGCTTTTATGGGCTTGTTCTGCAGTGACACTGCTGGGATCTGTAGTGCAATAACTGGGCACAGTAATGCAGGGAGGTGACAGGAGGTCACTATTTGAGGTCAGCCAACTGCTCAATTATTTGCTCAGCTTGGTTTCAAATAGATTTGTGAAAGGTTTCTGGAATCAGTTGTTCGTCTGAGCACTGCTCTCTCTGTTTCTATCTAAAGTCATGTCCTTTGGCCTATTGTATTCTGTTCATTCTTGGTAAAGACTTTTGTTTCCATTCCTACTTATCCTATTTGTGCATAAGAAGGGGCTCCAAGCTCAGGCATCTGGCACACATGCTGGAACCCATAGCACCTTTAAGACACACATAGAGTTAAAACACAGGGCTACTGGGACTTCCAGAGTAAGCAGGGTTTGTATCCCACATTACTTACGCCAGAAGTTGAGAGAGGGAGAAGACCAACAAAGACAAGAGCTACAGAGGGGGCCTTTCTGTATGCACAGGGGGCCCTTATACTATATAGGAGCAGAGGTGGACCTTATACTATTTAGGAGCACAGAGGAGCATTATACTATATAGGAGCACAAATGGGACATTATACTATATATATAGGAGCACATATGGGGCCATATACTATATAGGAGCACGGGGGGGGGCAGTACAGATGGGGAGTTTGTATAGAGGTGAAGAGTGTGCTGGAGTGAGGAACCTAAAGTGTGTGTCCTGCATATTGTGTAAAGAAGAGCCATGTCCGGGAGAAGTCTTTATGATTAGTGTTGCTCGCGAATATTCGCAATGCGAATTTTATTCGCGAATATCGCATATTCGCGAATTCGCGAATATTCACGAATATAGCACTATATATATTCGCAATTACGAATATTCATTTTTTTTTTCTCCACAGTACACATCACAGTGATCTTCCCTATCTGCTTCCAGCTTTGTGGTGTAAAGAAGGCTCTAATACTACTGTGTGAGACTGGCGTACGAATTTTCGCTTATGCAAATTTTCGCATATGCTAATTTTCATATATGCAAATTTTCGTTTATGCAAATTTTTGCATATACGGATTTTTGCATAAGCGAAAATATAATGCGAATATTACGAATATGCGAATTTAGCGAATATATGACAAATATTCGTCCATATATTCGCCAAATATCGCGAATTCGAATATGGCCTATGCCGCTCAACACTATTCATGATGCCCAGGACAAAAGGATAAGAAAAATGAGCAACTCTGATCAGGAAAGATATTAGTGGGTCATCGGATGTAACTTTATGTAATCATCTGTATGGTCTGCAAAGCCTGTGAAGTGCTGGTACCTATCTCTATATAGTCAGTGTATGGGGAATATTGGTCCCTCTCTGCATATTGTGGATTTTATTCAACAATAGTAAAATGGTATTATCCAGTCACTACAAGGTGTAGTGATTGTAACACTCATGTTTCAGAAGACTGGAACACTCATGGATGTGGATCCGCTGGACTTGTGTGGCAGATGACTCGGATCATATCAGGGAGCAGAGTCTAAGGTGCCACTGGTTTTCAACAGAGCCCGCCGCAAAGTGGGATGGACTTGCTGCGGCAGGCGGCACCCAGGTCACTACCCCTGGTACGGCTCAACCACACAGGCGGCTGAGGGGATGCGAGGCACTGGAGGGATAAGGCAGCTCGTAGTCTGCATAGCAGAAGGTCAGGGCAGGCGGCACAGTAGTGTAGTCAAGACATAGCAGGAGTTCAGTAGGCAGGCGGCAGAGGAGCAAGGTCAAAGTCACAAAGCAAGGGATCAGATACATGGCAAGGCAATACTGAGGAACGCTTTCTCTAAAGCACAAGGCAACAAAGATCCGGCAGGGGAGTGAGGAGGGTGGAGGAACGCATAAATGAGACAGAGGTGAATTACACTCATGAGCGTACTGGCCCTTTAAATCTTAAAGCTCCGGTGGGCGCACCCTAGGGGATGGGGACAGGTGCGCCGGAGCAGAGAGGCAGAGGCGGAGGCAGGAAAAACACCCGGAGAGTGATGGACTGTGGCTCGCATGGGGGCGTGTCCCGCAATGCAAGTCCCAGTCCCGTCGGCAGCAGCAGGTAAGGGGACCATGCGCTCTCGGCCAGATTATGCGGCTGGAGCGCATAATGTTTCAGCACCCCCCTTTGGTCTCCCCCTCCTTTTCCTAGAACTGGTTTATGACAAGAGTCTTGAGGAGAGAGATGTGGAAAGAATTGGGAATACGTAATGTAGCAGGTAGACAGAGTTTGTAGGAAGACAGGATTGATTTTTTGTAGAATCTGGAAGGAACCAAGGTAGTGGGGACCAAGCTTGTAACAAGGGATCTTGAAGCGGATGTACTTGGATTAAAGCCACACCATGTCACCAGGAGAGAAGGACAAAGGAGGTGTTCTACTTTTATCCCCTTGCGCCTTCATGCGTGAAGAAGCCTGAGATAATGACTGTCGGGTCTGTTGCCAGATGGTGGAGAAGTCACGGACCAGCTCATCAACAGCAAGCACACCGGAGGAGACTGGGAGAGGAAGAGGAGAACGGAGATGAAGTCTGTAGACAAAAAAAAAAAAAAAAAGGGGGACGACCTTGTGGACTCGGAATCCTTATGATTATATGAGAATTCAGCCCAGGGGGGAAGGTCTACCCAATCATCTTGGCGAGCTGAAACAAAATGCCGAAGATAAGTCTCAAGGATTTGATTAACCCTCTCCACCTGACGGTTGGACTGAGGGTGGTAGGCCGAGGAGAAGTCCAGATTGATGTCCAGACGGTTACAAAGGGCTTGCCAGAACTTAGAGACAAACTGCACACCTCGATCCGAAATGATATGCTGAGGAAGAGCATGTAAACGAAAGACATGTTACAAGAAGTACTTTGCGATCTGCGGGGCAGAAGGAAGACCTGGTAGAGGGATGAAATGAGCCATCTTGGAAAACGATCTACAATGACCCAGATGACAGTGTTATTATGAGATGGTGGCAAATCGGTAATGAAATCCATGGCGATATGGGACCAGGGAGTCTCTGGAATGGGTAAAGGCTGTAAGAGTCCTGCAGGTCTCTGTCAAGGAGTTTTGCCATGGGCACATGTTTCACAGGACCGAACAAAATCAGAAGCATCATGTTCAAGATGGGGCCACCAGTAGTGCCGGGAAATAAGAAGTAGAGTCTTGCGTATTCCTGGATGTCCTGCTGTCAAGGAAGAATGACCCCATTTCAGGACCTTGCATCTCAATCTCATGGGCACAAAGGATTTTCCCGGAGGAACCTGCTGAATCTCGGCAGGAGCGTCAGGAATCAAAAGGTCAGGAGGAATAATAGGCCTAGGCGTGGAGTCCAAACCAATGACATCAGAGGACCTGGAGAGAGCAGTAGCCCTGATGTTCTTGTCTGCTGGAAGGAAGTGAATGAAGAAGTTGAACCTAGAAAAGAACAGCGACCATCTTGCCTGGCAGGGGTTCAAACGCTAAGCAGACTGAAGGTATAGAAGATTCTTATGGTCGGAGTAGATGCTGACCGGATAAGAAGAACCTTCCAATGTCGCCATTCCTTCAAAGCTATCTTGATAGTGAGGAGTTCACAATCTCCAATGGAGTAATTCCTCTCAGCAGGAGAGAATGTCTTGGAGAAGAACCCACAAGTTACACTCTTACCCTTGGCATTTTTCTGAGTGAGAATGGCACCCGCTCCAATAGATGAGGCATCAACCTCCAAAGCAAAGGGCCTCTCCGGATCAGGTCTTGTTAGCACGGGAGCTGAGGCAAACGCAGACTTTAAATGGGAGGAGGCCTCTTCAGCCTCTTGAGGCCAATATTTAGGATTAGATGCCTTCTTAGTGAGAGCGACAATAGGAGCAACCAAGGATGAAAAATGTGGGATAAACTGACGATAATAGTTAGCGAATCCCAGAAAGCGTGGAATAGCACGTAGGCCCGAAGGATGAGGCCAATCCAATACTGCTGACAACTTACCTGGATCCATCTGCAGGCCCCGATGAGAGACAATGTAGCCAAGAAATGGAAGACTAGATTTCTTGAACAGGTATTTCTGCAGTTTGGCGTAGAGATGATTCTTCCGAAGTCGCTGAAGAACCAGACTAACATGAGAACGATGCTCCTCTAGGTTGGAAGAGAAGATCAGGATGTCATCTAGGTATTCGACAACACAGGTGTAGAGAAGATCATGGAAGATATCATTGACAAAATGGCTGGAGCATTGTAGAGACCAAAAGGCATTACAAGATACTCAAAATGTCCGTCACGAGTATTGAAGGCCGTTTTCCATTCATCTTCCTTGCGGATACGAATGAGGTCATACACACCGCGTAAGTCCAACTTGGAGAAGACCTTGGCACCACGTAGACGGTCAAAAAGTTCTGAGATAAGAGGTAGAGGGTAACGGTTCTTGACCGTGATTTTGTTAAGTCCCCCTGTAGTCAATACATGGACGGAGTGAGCCATCCTTCTTCCCTACAAAGAAGAAACCTGCTCCGGCAGGAGAAGAGGACTTACAGATAAATCCCTTTTGGAGATTCTCCTGGATATACTCAGCCATGGCTTTGGTCTCAGGAACTGATAGAGGGTATACCCTTCCATGAGGAGGAGTGGTGCGAGGCAAAAGATCAATAGGGCAGTCATAAGGATGATGTGGAGGCAGAGACTTTTTCTTGCAGAAAACATCTGAGAAATCTTGGAAAGATGGTGGCAGGCCAGGTAAAGGAGGAAGACTAGAAACAACTTTACGCAGAACTGGATGGAGGCAAAAATTTTGACAGGATTGTCCCCAGCAAATTATTTCTCCAGTTCTCCATTCCAGTTGTGAGGAATGGCGTTGCAGCCAAGGAAGGCCAAGAATAATCTCAGAAGTACAGTGTGGCAGAACATAGAATTCAATCTTTTCTTTATGCGATACTCCCACTTGCATGACGAGAGATTTGGTACAGAAGTGAACCTTACAGTCCAGATTTTGTCCATTAACAGAGGAGATGAACAAGGGCTTGGCAAGCTGAGTAAGGGGAAGATGATACTTGTGGACTAAAGCTGCATCAATAAAGTCACCTGCTTATCCAGAATCCAAAAAATCTGTAGCACTGAAGGAAAACTAGGCTGAAGCGAAGACTTGTACAGGAATAGTTAAGCGTGGAGAGGTAGTTTTCACACCCAGGGACGCCTCTCCCACGTACCCTAGGTGCGGGTGAACTGTACAGTCCTTGAGAAAGTGCTCCGGGCTAGCACAATACAAGTATAAATTCTCATTGCATCGTCGTGATCTCTCCTGTTGTGTAAGACGAGAATGATCTCCTTGTATAGCCTCTTCGGCAGGAGGCGCAGGAAACTGAAGAGCTGGACATTGAAACATGGGTGTCAGGCGGGCAGGTTCCCTCTCTAAGCTCAGTTCCTGTTGTCTCTCATCAAAACGCACATCAATGCGTGTGGCCAAGTGGATAAGTTCTATCAAAGAAGATGGAGTATCACGTGCAGCAAGGGCATCTTTAATCCTGCTAGACAGTCCTTTTTTGAATGTGGCACATAAGGCCTCATCATTCCAGGCAAGTTCAGAGGCTAGAATGCGGAATTGAACCGCGTAGTCACCAATGGTAGAATTCCCTTGACAGGTTCAGCAACGCTGTCTCAGCTGAAGAGGCACGTGCTGGTTCCTCAAAGACACTGCGAAATTCTGCCAAGAAGGACGACAAGTTGGAGGATACTGGATCACAACGGTCCCAAAAGGGGTGTAGCCCAAGCAAGGCTTTTCCGGACAGCAGACTAATGACAAAGGCGACCTTCGTACGTTCCGTTGGAAACAGTTCAGCCATGAGCTTCAAGTGCATGGAGCACTATGTAACAAAGCCTCTGCATCACTTGGAATCCCCATCGTACTTGAGAGGTAAATGCAGGTGTAGCTGGGAGCCAGAAGACACTGCAGGAGCTGGAGGTGGGAGTGGGCCAGATTGTGATACATGCTGCTGTTGCAAGGCCAAAAGCTGTTGCATCATGGCTGAAAGTTGAGAAAATTGCTGCGCCTTTTGGGCCAACTGCTGGGACTGGCATACCACAACGGAGGGAAGATCCGAGACTTCAGGCAGGTGTACCTCAGCGGGATCCATGGCCGGATCTAACTGTAACACTCACGTTTCAGAAAACTGGAACACCAGTGGATGTGGATCGGCTGCACCTGGGTGGCAGATGACTCGGACTGTACCAGGGAGCGGAGTCTAAGGTGCCGCTAGTTTTCACTAGAGCCCGCCGCAAAGCAGGACGGACATGCTGCGGCAGGCGGCACCCAGGTCGCTACCCATGGCACGGCTCGAACACACAGGTGGTGAGGAGATGCGAGGCACAGGACTGGGGAATGGGCGAACCAGTCCATAGCATCAATTCCTTCCTCTTGCAGGAACTGCTGATACACTCCAGCCACATGAGGTGTAGCATTGTCTTGCATTAGGAGAAACCCAGGGCCAACTGCACCAGCATGTCAGGATCCGGACTGGCAGGAGCTAGCAGGAGCTGGAGGTGGATCCGCTGTGCCAGAGAGGAGATGACGTGGGCCGTACCAGGGAAACGGAGTCTAAGGAGTTACTGGTTTTCACCAGAGCCCACCGCAAAGCAAGATGGTCTTGCTGCGGCAGGTAACCCCCAGGTCGTTCCACCCAGTAGCGACTCAACCTCTCTGGCTGCTGAGATGAGGCAAGGTGCAAGAGGATCAGGCAGAGGCGAGGTCAGACGTAGCAAAAGGTCAGGGCAGACGGCAACGGTTCTCAGGCAGTAGTCAATAGCAAACAGGTTCAGCAACAGGCAGGGAATACACACAAACGCTTTCTCTAGGGCACTAAGGCAACAAAGATCCGTCAGGAAGCTGTGGGAGGAGATGGTACTTATAGGCAGTGCACAGGTGCAGGCCTAATTAAGTCAAAGCAGAACCTTTAACCCTAGATTAACCACTTTGGACCAGGCACCAATCACTGGTGCACTGGCCCTTTAAATTTAAGAGTCCCGGCACGCGCGCGTCCTATAGAGCGGGGACGCGCACGCTGAGACCGGGTGACCGGAGCGCTGCCTGGGGACACACACTGTGAGCGTATCGAGGTAAGCAGGGTGCCTGGAGCGCTCAGCGTAACACAGCATATGGTCTTACAAGGGGTCTGAGGATCTCATTTCGGTACCTAATGGCAGTCAGGCTATCTGTCATTTGAGTGGACACATGCAGATTTGTGGCCTGCTGGAGGTCATTTTGCAGGGCTTTGGCAGTGCTCCTCCTGCTCCTCCTTGCACAAAGGTGAAGGTAGCGGTCCTGCTGCTGGGTTGTTGCCCTCCTACAGCCTTCTCCACATCTACTGATGTAGTGGCATGTCTCCTGGTAGTGCCTTCATGCTCTGGACACTACGCTGACAGACACAGCAAACCTTCTTGCCACAGCTCACATTGATGTGCCATCCTGGATGAACTGCACTACTTGAGCCACTTGTGCGGGTTGTAGAATCTGTCTCATGCTACCACTAGAGTGAAATCACCACCAGCATTTAAAAGTGACCAAAACATTAGCCAGGAAGCATAGGAACTGAGACGTGATCTGTGGCCACCACCTGCAGAACCACTCCTTTATTGGGGTTGTCTTGCTAATAGCCTATAATTTCCACCTGTTGTCTGTTCCCTTTGCACAACAGCATGTGAAATTGATTGTCAATCAGTGTTGCTTCCTGAGTGGACAGTGTGATTTCACAGAAGTTAGGTTAACTTGGATTTACATTGTGTTGTTTAAGTGTCCCCTTTATTTTTTTTGAACAGTTTATATGCTCCTTGTGAACACTGCTGGAGATGGAATAAATTTATCTTGGTTTGCCAAAGTCTGTGTGCTGCACTTCCTCTGGATAAATATATACATTATAAGATAATCATAGGATAAGGAATAACAAGCTTATTGGTGGGGTTTGACTGCTGTATTACTAGCAAGTGAGGCTTTCACCTCTGGTACAGGCAGCAACACTATACCACGCTGCCTGTGCTGGAAACTCAGCCCACCAAAATCCCCAGCACCAGTTGGATGCTCTTGATCCAACCCGGCACCTATCCAGTGGCATTCTTTAGTCTGGAACGTGAGGATTTCCATGCAGCAAAGAATAAACCTTTTTGCAGGTATCCTTTTTAGCTGTTGCAAATGGATTACAGCTTAGAGATCACTGGTAGAGATGAGCGAACTTACAGTAAATTCGATTCGTCACGAACTTCTCGGCTCGGCAGTTGATGACTTATCCTACGTAAATTAGTTCAGCCTTCAGGTGCTCCGGTGGGCTGGAAAAGGTGGATACATTCCTAGGAAAGAGTCTCCTAGGACTGTATCCACCTTTTCCAGCCCATCGGAGCACCTGAAAGCTGAACTAATTTATGCAGGAAAAGTCATCAACTGCCGAGCCGAGAAGTTTGTGACGAATTGAATTTACTGTAAGTTCGCTCATCTCTAATCACTGGTATATAACAGTTCATAATATATTTTCATAGTGGTCAGTTTTCATAGTTTTCATAGTTTTCAGATTGAGCTCCAGATTACCCGTATAGACAGACATAAAATATACAACAAAAATCGAGAAACATAGCTGCACATCCACCATTTGTATTTTGATCTATTTGCTTCTCAGCATAATTTTAAAACCTAGCAGGTTGTTAGTATACATTTTGATAAAAAATTACAAGCCCGTGATCTACTAATAGAGTCTGCCTCAGACAGACTCTACTGGGTAAGTGCAGATCTCACTGGTCAATGCTATGCCTGTCATTGACCAGGATAAGAAATCCAAACATTGCTTAAAAAAGTGTAAATAAATAAATGTTTTTTTAAGCCATTCCCCCAATAAAGAGCAAATTATGCACATTTCTAAAAAAAAAAAAAAAAAAAAAGACAAAAAGAAAACTAAACGTATTTGATATTTCAGCAGAATTGTCTGACCTATTTAACCTCTTAAGGACGGACCCATTTTTTACCTTAATGACCAGGCTCTTTTTTTTTTTTAAATATGACATGTGTCTCTTTAACCCCTTAAGGACTCAGCCCATTTTGGCCTTAAGGACTCAGACAATTTAATTTTTACGTTTTCATTTTTTCCTCCTCGCCTTCTAAAAATCATAACTCTTTTATATTTTCATCCACAGACTAGTATGAGGGCTTGTTTTTTGCGCGACCAGTTGTCCTTTGTAATGACATCACTCATTATATCATAAAATGTATGGCACAACCAAAAAACACTATTTTTGTGGGGAAATTAAAACGAAAAACGCAATTTTGCTAATTTTGGAAGGTTTTGTTTTCACGCCGTACAATTTCTGGTAAAAATGACATGTGTTCTTTATTCTGAGGGTCAATACAATTAAAATGATACCCATTATTATATACTTTTATATTATTGTTGCGCTTAAAAAAAATCACAAACTTTTTAACCAAATTAGTACGTTTATAATACCTTTATTTTGATGACCTATAACTTTTTTATTTTTCCGTATAAGCGGCGGTATGGGAGCTCATTTTTTGCGCCATGATCTGTACTTTTTTTTGATACCACATTTGCATATAAAAAACTTTTAATACATTTTTTATAATTTTTTTTTTAATAAAATGTATTAAAAAAGTAGGAATTTTGGACTTTTTTAATTTTTTTTCGTTCACGCCGTTCATCGTACGGGATCATTAACATTTTATTTTAATAGTTCGGACATTTACGCACGCGGCGATACCAAATATGTCTATAAAAAATGTTTTTTACGCTTTTTGGGGGTAAAATAGGAAAAAACGGACGTTTTACTTTTTTATTGGGGGAGGGGATTTTTCACTTTTTTTTTACTTTTACTTTTACATTTTTTTACATTTTTTTTTACACTTGAATAGTCCCCATAGGGGACTATTCATAGCAATACCATGATTGCTAATACTGATCTGTTCTATGTATAGGACATAGAACAGATCAGTATTATCGGTCATCTCCTGCTCTGGTCTGCTCGATCACAGGCCAGAGCAGGAGACGCCGGGAGCCGCAAGGAGGCAGGTGAGGGGACCTCCGTGCGGCGTTATGAATGATCGGATCCCCGCAGCAGCGCTGCGGGCGATCCGATCGTTCATTTTAATCGCGAACTGCCGCAGATGCCGGGATCTGTATTGATCCCGGCACCTGAGGGGTTAATGGCGGACGCCCGCGAGATCGCGGGCGTCGGCCATTGCCGGCGGGTCCCTGGCTGCGATCAGCAGCCGGGATCAGCCGCGCATGACACGGGCATCGCTCCGATGCCCGCGGTTATGCTTAGGACGTAAATGTACGTCCTGGTGCGTTAAGTACCACCTCACCAGGACGTACATTTACGTCCTGCGTCCTTAAGGGGTTAAATGGTAATAACTTTTTCTAAGCGGAGCGATTCTGATATTGTTTTTTCATGACATAGTGTACTAAGTGGTGCATTTTTGTTGACACATGCAGCATTTTTTGTGAAAAACTCCAAAATATTGTGAAAAACTGGAAAATTTCTGTCTTTTTTTTTCAATTTTTTAATGGTGTACATTGTTAGGTAAAAGTGATGTTATATTTATTCTATGGATTAGTACGATTATGACGATACCCATTTTATATAGCTTTTTATGTTCTTTTTCCTATTTTTGTTTTTCGTTTGACGCCATTGAGTGGGGGCTTATTTTTTGCAGGATGAGCAGTACTTTTCATTGGTATCATTTTTGTGCTATGTGCTAACTTTTGATCTTTTTTATTCTGCTATTTGTACTAAAATTGTCGAATTTTGCGTTTTTTTTTTTTACGGCGTTCACCGTACAGGATAATTTACATTACCGTTTTATAGTACATGTCATTACGGATGTGGCTATACCTATTATGTATATAATTTGTGTTTTTGATCCTTTTTGGTGATAATACAGGGCATTTTTTTGGGAAAGGGGCATATTTTTTTTTTTACACTTCTTATTTTATTTTTTAAACTTTTTATAGGTTATACTATGCTGCAATACATTTGTACTGCAGCACAGTATGACCCGATCAGCTGCACACAGTACAGCCTGTGCGATCCAGCCTGTGGCTGGATCTCACAGGCTTCTGTAGCAGGCAGATAGGAGGTCATTATCTGAACTCCTGCTGCCATAGCAACCAACGGCGACCCACAATCGTATCACGGCATCTATGGGGTTAATGCTGCCAGGATCAGCAAAATCACGGCCCTGGCAGCTGCAGCGGCAGTGCAGGAGATCTCTAAGACGTATGCATACGTCCCAGCACGCGAACGTGTCGGGCGCTGAGACGTATGCATGCGTCCTATAGCTGGAAGGGGTTGAAAAGAACATTATTGATCTTGTATGGGAAATGTCATAAATGAAAGAAAACAAATGTCATAAATGCAGACTTTTGGTCACATCATACATCAGAAAAATTGGTCCCACCCTACATTAGAAAAAAAATTATAGCGGTCAGAATAGAGCATATGTTGATAGAAGATACGGCACTCTCTGTCTAAGCGTGGGTGCACTGTTAGGGTCCCAACCCATGTAGATTCAAAGCAATAATAACATAGCACTCCACTTTGCGGTGAAAATAGTAGTAAATTTTATTCTTGCAATCCAAAAATATATGTGACGTTTCGGTCAAACATGACCTTCCTCAGACCGGATTGCTGCGGAGGAGAGGTGTAGTTAAGGAGAAAACGGTATCCTGTGACCGTGTGGCAGGTAAGTGGAAATGGCGACAGAAGTCGCCATTTCCACTTATAGAGCAACTATAAGCATATTTTGTAAAAAATAAATAAAACTTATTAGTACCATAGTACAAACGCTATGTAAATATTGATACTGCTTTAATTGTATTGACCTACAGAATAAAGATAAGTTGTCAGTCATACTGGGATGTGTAGTAAAAAAACAACAAAAGTAAAAAATAAAATAAAAAAACTCCCCCCCCCCCCACAACAAACAATATTTTTGGGGGTTTTCTGTACATTTTAGGGTAAACAAAAACTTAAAGGTGTCATTACTAAGTACAACTGGTCCAACAAAAAGCAAGCTCTCATTCTTTGGATGAAAAAAATAAAAGAGTTATGAAAAAGCAAAAATCTAAACAAAAAAAAAATAGTGTTGAAGGATAAGCATTTATTTTATGGCTTGAAATGTTACATCATAAATCTAAATATTGATGAGTACGTATCCATCTATGTTGGGCAGCATCACCTATACGTTAGTTGCCTGCCCATTTTCACTTGTCATTAATCACATTATATCGTCTTTCACCTGTCTGCACATTTTCTTCAATTCCAGAAGTGAAAATGTTATTTAGCCAAAGCTTGTGAGAAATCCTACAAGACTATAGTTTGTTTGTCATAAATCATCACCGAGTAATTTGGGATCTTTGTTGCACAAAATTTCTTGAGCTGGAAGAGTGTTAAATGAAACATTTATAAGTGGAAACTACATTCCTATGGGGGTTTCTCTCTTCTTAAAAAAAACTTTCCCCTATGACTACTGCACCAGCTTATGTTCATAGAGTCAAAGCTATTACTGGGAGGCATTTCAGGGAAATATGAAGTTGTTACAGCCATGGTGAGGGGGGGGGGGAACCAGAGAGAGAAAAGAAGCAAAATGGAAGATTACAAAGACACTAAATGAAGAAATTACTGTTAAATCCTGTGTAGAAACATTACTGTTTCCATTTTGTTCTATTTTGGACATTGTACCTCTTGATGGATCGTATTATCTATTTATATATTTGGTTTAAAGGTTTTATTGTAAATTGATGCAGTTATGATTGTAGAATTCCGTATTTTTCGCCCTATAGGACGCACCGGCATATCAGACGTACCCAATTTTAAAGGTGCAAAATCTAGAAAAAAAAGATTCTGAACCCAACAGTGATCTACAACCTGCGGACCTCCAGATGTTGCAAAACTACAACTCTTAGCATGCCCGGACAGCCAACGGCTGTCCGGGCATGCTGGGAGTTGTAGTTTTGCAACATCTGGAGGTCTGCAGGTTGAAGACCACTGGATAGGAGGTAGTACACACGTGTCCCCACCGCTCCGGACCCGTCACCACTCGTCACCGCTACCCAGGTTTTAGCTCCATCGCTGTCGCCGCGTCCCCGTGGTGTCCCCGACGCTCCGGACGTCTTCTTCCCCGGGATCCACGCTCTACGTCGCCGTCATCACGTCGCCGTCATCACGTCGCTAGGCACGCCGCTCCTATTGAATGACGAGATGGCGTGCACGACGACGTGATGACGTTGAAGGAGAACGCCGGCCATGCAGGGCATCCCGGCATGGAGCAGACACCGAGGAGGCAGGTAAGGTCCCTCCCGGTGTCCTGTAAGCTGTTCGGGACACCGCGATTTCACCGCGGTGGACCCGAACAGCCCGACTGAGCAGCCGCGTTAGTGTCACTTTCGCATCAGGCGCGGCGGTCAGCTCTGATCGCCGCATCTGAAGGGTTAATACAGGACATCACCGCGATCGGTGATGTCCTGTATTAGCCGCGGGTCCCGGCCGTTGATGGCCGCAGGGACCGCCGCGATAAGTGTGTATTTGCCGTATAAGATGCACCAACTTTTCCCCCCCAGTTTTGGGGAAGAAAAAGTGCGTCTTATACGGCGAAAAATACGGTAGTTATTTTGTGTTAGTCTGTAAAGATTATACATTTTATATTATAACTGCTCAGGCCAGGTGCATTAGTTTTTGTATCACGAATGGCACTTTAAATTCTAGTACAATGAAGGCTTAATAATATAACTTAATTGTGTGTCGAATTTGCTGCTACTGTTAATACTCTTTTTTACTTTCAGTAACTAGAATTATTACAGCTGATTTTGCCTCAGGCTCGGTTCACCGGGGAGCATAAACCTAGGGTTCTGTTGATATCCCTGTCATTGGCAAGGTAAGGAGGAGTTGACTTGCATTCGATATGAGCACCGTGCTCACAAAAAGACATTTTAATAAGGCACAGACAAAAGATAAAATACAAAGTACTGTGCCAGGCACATGAAACCAGAATTAACAATGGCAAACTTTTACTTTTATTCTTTTCCCAATATAAATTGTTAAGAAATCTATAGAAGTTTCCATAATTGTGTACAACTGACAATATTTATTTGTGCTTGTGTTGACAATGTATGCAATGAGGGATTCTCTTCTGAGAAATGAACTTTGTTCTACAGGTCAAAGCAGAGAGAGATTTAATTTGAAGCTTCTGGAACCCAATAAAAACTCTGTAACAATTCCCGCACCTTCCATTGCCTGGTGTCTTTATGTGTGGACGAGGGGCCTTTGGTGTGACTGGTACCACTATACCCAGAATGAAAGTGCCAAAGCAGCACCACATCCAGGTGACAATAACACTGCCACATACATCCAATCGTGTTTACAGTGTTGGGCCCCAACCTTCCTGGCTCCCCGTATATCCAGAACAATATATATGTCGATATACCACAGCACCCTGCTTTAGTTTTTTTTTAAAGCTGAAAATGGCATTTATTTACCTATACACATACAACATTTTAGCTTTGGGCATATCATACTCCATATGTAAATATAAATAGCAATGCCATCTGTCTAAAAAATAGTAAAATGCTGTGCCATTGTTTGATTGCCATAAAAAATATACAGACTGTGAACCCATGCCCTCTTAAGAGTAATTGATACATTACTATTTTAACTCACTACCGTATATACTCAGGTATAAGCCGACCCGAATATAAGCCGAGGCCCCTAATTTCACCCCAAAAACCCAGGAAAAGTTATTGACTCAACTATAAGCCTAGGGTGGGAAATACATCATCCCCCCCCTGTCATCATCCCCCCCCTGTCCTCATCCAGACCCCCATCATTAACTCCCTCATCATCATCACCGCCTGTCATCATCCCGCCCTTCATCATTCCCCTGTCATCATCCCACACCCCCCTTCATCATCACCGCCTGTCATCATTACCCTGTCATCATCCCACACCCCCCCTTCATCACCACCTGTCATCATCCCCCTGTCATCATCACCCCCCTTCATCATTCCCCCTTCAACATCCCCTTGTCATCATCCCACACCCCCCCTTCATCATCACCACCTGTCATCAGCCCCCCCCTTCATCATCACTGCCTGTCATCTTCCCCTTGTCATCATCCCACCCCCCCTTCATCATCACCACCTGTCATCAGCCCACCCCCCTTTCATCATCACCGCTTGTCAATGTCTGATTACAGTGGTCTTCAACCTGCGGAACTCCAGATGTTTCAAAACTACAACTCCCAGCATGCCCGGACAGCCGATGGCTGTCCGGGCTTGCTGGGAGTTGTAGTTTTGAAACATCTGGAGGTCCACAGGTTGAAGACAACTGAGGGCAGAGAGTTCACTCGAGTATAAGCTGAGGGGGGGGGTGTTTTCAGCATGAAAAATCGTGCTGAAAAACTCGGCTTATACTCGAGTATATACGGTACTTTTCCTGACTTTTGGTCAAAGTATTTTTAAAGATTGTTTTTTTTTATTATTAAATACTGAATGGATGATAAAATAAGAGGTGTTGCTATCAATTTAGATTTTTCCCTGTAGTCCCAAAATCCAGACTTTTCTATTGAAAAGAGGAAATGAGATGGCGTAATGTAATTATTTTTCATACTCTGATTTAGAGAGCTTAGTAAATCAGCAGGCTGCATCTGCAGTGTTAACCAAACTCATCTAAAATGCTGGGGCCACTGCGGAGGCATAGAAACATCTTAACCCATGGAGACTCGAACTGCTTTTACCAACAGTTAGCTTTGCTATCAGGGATATATAATATTATCCTTACAACATTACGCCTCCATTGTTGTTTACATTAAAGCAAATGATATGCTATGTAGGATAATTTGTATATGTTACATTTTCCAAACTTTTTTCTGCAAATACTTATTTCTCTATCCCAGCATCTGGCTATTTACAATGATCTCCGCTGCTAAAATAGTTAGTTTCCTGAAACAGTTGGTGGGCATTCAAACAAATATTCCTATATGAGAAACATCATCAATCTACTGTAGTTGCACTTCATTTTTAATTATTGAAATTAGTGTTTAAATTATATGCAAACAAAAAAGATAAGAGAAGTATTAAAGGGGTACTCGACCCCTAGAAATCTTATCCCGTATCTAAAGGATAGGGGATAATAGGTCTGATCGCGGGGATCCTGCTGCTGGGGACCCCCACGATCTCTCCCGCAGCACCCTTAGTCATCACTGCATGGAGCTAAGTTTGCTCCATGCGTGATGACTCACCATACAGGGGCCGGAGTGTTGTGAAGTCATGGCTCCACCCCCTTGTGACATCACACTCCACCCCCTCAATGCAAGTCTATGGGGGGGGGCCTAATGCTGCCATAATTGCTCACTGGCCCCTGGTTTTGCTTATCACGCACAGGTAGGTTAGTGTTAGGTCCCGTGCCACTTGAGAAACCTTGGCATTGGTGTGCAGGCTCAGGTATGTCCTTCATACAAGTATATGCTGGCTTATGTCTCAATTTTAACATCAGTTTTGAGGGTTAGCTAATGTCATTGTTTACATATACCACAGTAGTGCACCTAAATTCCTGTATTATTCTAATTGTTACACATCCACACCGTCTATCTGGTGTAGGATCCTATTGTGGCACTTGTAGTCTGCTGCAGGCATCCTCCATTGTATGCATTTTTATACTGGGGATCGCCCCTAGCAACAGACCACAAGGGCGGGATCTGCTCCCCCAGAATAAATGCACAACTGCACCTCCAGCCATTTGAGACCACGTCTTTGTTGTTGTTTACACCACACCCCCTTCCATAGACTTGCATTGAGGGGTGGAGTATGACATCATGAGGGGGTGAAGCCGTGACTTCATGACACTCCGGCCCCAGTATCGTGAGTCATTACACATGGAGCAAACTTAGCTCGGTGCAGTGATGACTTGGGGTGCTGCAGGAGAGATTGCGGGGGTCCTCAGCAGTGGGACAGCCACGATCAGACATCTTATCCCCTATCCAAAAGATGTCTAGGGTGGAGTACCCCTTTAAAATTATATGTCCATTTTTTTATATTCCTATTTATTATGTATTTTTATAATGTATTTGGAAAAACACAGAAGTCTTCTTTGCTTATTGAACTAGGGGCATGGGACATGACTGTCGGGGCTGCTGATTGGCTGTGCCAGTCCCGTGACCTCTGCTCCTAAATCAAGACTGGAGTAATGAACAGAGGCAAAACCGGGGATCGGCACAGGAACAGAGGGTCAGGTGAGTAACAGTTTGTTGTTTTTAATTCATTTAAGGCCTTTACATTTTTTTAAAAGGGGGATAAACCCTTTATAAAGTAAAATTCAGTTTTGACAGAGATTGTTCAGAAAGAGTCTAAACTTTTTGTTGAGAATAAGTTGAAGCAGCCAAACCAAACTTTTGAAAAGTTTGCTCTTTTCCAGTAGACATGCTTTAGAATCAAGAGATTGGAAGACCTTAACCAATGAATAAGTTGTGTCTTTTTCATTTAGAATTCAAAACAAGTACATCCTAAACATGTTCTGAACTTGACAAGCCCTGACCAACCTGAGGTAGAGTATGAATAAAAGATTTAAAAAAAACAAATATATTTGTCAATTCCTATTTTCTCATACATTATATGACAGAAAAAATTACAGCATCAATACAAAATACAGGAAGAAATAACTGCTTATCTGTCTTATAAACTAATATGAATTTACCGAGCTGACAGCAAGGCAATAATTTATAAATAATTAAACAGAAAAGCAGAAGAAATATGCCCACATGGTAGTTATGCATGAGTGTGTACAGCACACTGACAAGTTCTACTAGAGAAGCTGTTTTAACTCTTAGATGTGTTAATGTTGCTGTTCACCTTTGCAGAGTCATAAAGGTTAGCTTCCAAAAGCAGCCTGGGGCCTGTTTATAACAAAAATTATTTTAAGCATTTAGCATTTTATATGTGAGGTGTTTAAATACTCAAAAACATTGCACAGAAATATACAAAGTTGAGGCCATCACTGCTTTTTAGAGGGCCTTTCTACCTTGTATAATGGTTGTCCTAGTAAATATTAAGTGAATGCATTTTCTACTCTTCATGAATGTATATAATACTGAAAATGTTATTCAAGAAGGCAGAAATTTCTGTGATGTTGGGGGGTGGGGGGGGGGGGGGCACTGAAGTAGTGAAAACGGTGGAGCAGTGGGGAATTTAGGGGTGAGTAAAGATTTTTTTTATTTTATGCACAAACCAACTTTTATACAATTTTCTTAAAATCAGACAGCACCTTTAGGGTATATTCACATGGTAGGAAAATGTGCAGAATGTCAGCCCAGAAAACAATGGGTGGATATTCCGCACATTTGAAAGTTTCGGCGGGCGGTAGGACAGCTTGGAAATGCGTCTTATAGATGGCAATGCGTTTCCAAGTGAAGTCTGCAGAAAGAATAGACATGTCTATTCTTTATGTGGATGCTGGAATTGGGAATTCCCTGCTGTGGAAATTCCACTGTGTGCTCAGTGCAGCAGAATTCTATTGAAATCAATGGGACTCTGCTGCAGCTGAATGTCCGTGCGGAATATTCTGGTAAAACTCCGTATGGACATTCCGCCGTGTGAACATACCCTTAAAGGTTATGCAGATTTTTTAAAAATTATTGCCCTGAGTATAATAGGCAACTTTCTTTGTGACCTTGTTCTCTTGAATGATGCAGCTTAGTCCCCCAACCGTCCTCAGTTCTAGTATGCAGCCAGATGGTTCATCAGGGCTACGTATGGAGGAGCACATCACAATATACGTCACTGTGCTTCCTCCACAGCAATACACTGCATGCAGTTATATAGGCATGGTCATGTGTATTGTTATATGCTCCATAGGCAGCCATGCAAGATTGATGAGCCGCCCTGCTACAAATCAAAAGTTTTGATTGGTCTGGCCATTTGCTAGATTGCTAGAATGAGCCGGGAAAAGCTTTTCTCCCTGTTTTTCTGCAGGAGATGGGCTCCATAGATTTACTATAAAATCTGTCTCCTGCTGCAATACAGGGAGAGCAGTGAGCAGAGAGGTGCTCAGGTGTGCCTTTCTCTTGACTCTTTCTAGTGATCAGTGGGGTCTCAGACCCCAAATGTTTGAAACTTTTGACATTTTGACTTTTGATTTTTTGATATTAAGTAAGTAATGCATTCTTTAAGCCACTTATTCCCCTATTTTAGATATTTATGTATGCATATAAGAAATCTGACTGTAAGACTGCTTTCACACTATAGAATTCTCCGTATTAAATATCCGTTATAATGACCCTTTAACAAAACCATTAAAAACGTCCATTAAACGGCCATTACAAAATCCCAGTATAGTCTATGGGATTTTTACATTATCCATTTTAACCCGTCATAGCCCGTTATTAATAACGGACGTTAGTTTGTGACGGGAGAAATAGTGCATGCACTATTTCTCCCGTAACCTCTCTCGTCACAAAATAACGTCCATTATTAATAATGGGCTATGACGGGTTAAACGTGTAATGTCAAAATCCCATACACTGTAATGGGATTTTGTAATGGCCGTTAAATGGCCGTTTTTAATGGTTTTGTAGATGGGTCATTATAACGGATCTTTAAAACAGGGAATTCTATTGTGTGAAAGCAGCCTAAGGGTCAAGTAGCACATTTTTTGGAGAAATGTATTTGACTGTCTCATTCATCTGAATAGAACTTGCAGAAGAAAAAAAGACAATTAAAAATGCATGGAACAGATTTCCAGTTGCAAAAATGTTTGGGTCTAGGTTTAGAAATGTTATTGTGAGCTATTTGTATATATTCCACCTATTATTTGTGAATCTACAGTCCTGTATAAAGCTACTGATAATAGTATAATAATAAATCAAGATATAATAATAATAATATATATACACACACACGTGCAGGGAGATTTAATAGGCTATGCTGCAAAAAGTAGAGTAAAGAAATTCTAATTTCCTCAAAGTTTATGGACACCTTTGAATACATTTTTGCTTTTATTTTGAATAGTTTTTATCAAAAGTTTTGAACCATTTGACTTCTGTAGCTTGCATACTTTACTACACATTGCAAGGGGAGGAAGAGCGTATTCAATACAGTAACCCGTCTAGTTAGTGTAAATACTGATAGGCCCCCAATGCGTTAATAGCCTAACTGTAGACTCCTAGCAGTGCAAAGTTACAAAAGAAAAATTGAGCTACTCAAAAATAGGATGAAGGTCCTTCATCGGGGAGTGGACGAAACATGTATTGGGGTGGTGGCATCTTGTGACCTGTATTACTGACCTACGTTTTGGTTGGTATATATTTTCTGCCAACTTTCATTGATTCCCTATTTAGGAACGTTTCTTAGTGGCTGTCTGTGAAAATACTGCATTGTCTGCGTTGTTTTACCATCCTTCAGAGCATCTTTTGTGGATATGTATTGACCCTTATATAAGGACGCAGGGTTATTCTGTTTTTGCATTTTCATTTTTTCCTCATCACTTTCTAAAACTCATAACGCTTTCAAAATTTGCACCTACAGACTCACTTGATAGTGACCAAAAATTTCCGTGTATGCCATTGACTGTGCGCTTTAATTAACAATATATTTTTATAGTTTGGACATTTACGCATGCAGCGATACCACATATGTTTATATTTAATTTTATTTACACAGTTTTTTTTAAATGGGAAAAGGGGGGTGATTCAAAGTTTTATTAGGGAAGGGGTTAAATCATCTTTATGAACTTTTTTTTCACTTTCTTTTTGCAATGTTACAGCCCTCATAGGTGACTATAACATGCATTACACTGATTGCCAGCACTGGTCAATGCTATGCCATAGCATAGCATTGATCAGTGCTTTCAGCAATTGACTGCCTGCATCTCAGCCACGGAGCAGTCATTCGGCGATCGGACAAGAAGGAGGCAGGTAGGGACCCTCCCCATGTCCATATGGCTGTTTGGGACACCGCAGTTTAACCGCGGTGGTCCCGATCAGCCCGACTGAGCATCCAGGAATGCTTTTTTTTTAAACTTTAGACGCAGTGATCAACTTTGATTGCTGTGTCTGAAGGGTTAATGCCAGGCATCCCCGAGATTGGTGATGTCCGGTATTTGCCGTGGGGCCCGGCTATCGTTAGCCGCCGGGACCGACCCGTTATATCACGGGAGCCAGCGCAGGACATAGATATATGTCCTGTGTTGTTAAGGGGTTAACAGTACAGTTGATGCTGTCTATCTGTTGTCCATTACTCCATTTTTATGTTTTTATTATGTCACATATGTGTCTGATTAAAATGTGTCTATTTTCTACACATATTTTTGAGTAGCTCCATTTTTCTTTTGTAATTTATTTCTTCTGTTCAACACTATGTAACATTATGATCAAATTGAAGTTGATTTTATTTTATTTGATCTAATTCAGCTTCCGTCATACCTTTACTTCTTATTTTTCTTGTATATGTGCCAGTCTAGGCCTATGGAAATGTGTTTTGTAAACCAATGTATAAACTCAAATGGTTGGAACCATTACATGGCTCATTTTTGCGAGAAAGACAATATAGACTTCTCAAAAAAATAAAAGGAATACACAGATAACACATCCTAGATCTGGATGAATGAACTAATCATATGAAATACTTTCGTCTTTATATGTGCTGACAACAAAATCACACAAACATTATCAATGGAATTCAAATTTATCAACCCATGGAGGTCTGGATATGGAGTCACACTCAAAATCAAAGTGGAAAACCACACTACAGGCTGATCCAACTTTGATGTAATGTCCTTAAAACAAGTCAAAATGAGGCTCAGTAGTGTGGCCTCCACGTGCCCGTAGGACCTCCCTACAACGCCTGGGCATGCTCCTGATGAGGTGGCGGATGGTCTCCTGAGGGATGTCCTCCCAGACCTGGACTAAAGCATCCGCCAGCTCCTGAAAGTCTGTGGTGCAACGTGGCATTGGTGGATGGAGCGAGACATGATGTCCCAGATGTGCTCAATTGGTTTCAGGTCTGGGGAATGGGGTAGGGGGGTTGTGGGGAATTCCATAGCATCAATGCCTTCCTCTTTCAGGAGATGCTGACACACTCCAGCCACATGAGGTCCAGCATTGTTTTGCATTAGGAGGAACCTAGGGCCAACCGCACCAGCATGTGGTCCCAGAAGGGGTCTGAGGATATCATCTCGGTTCCTAATGGCAGTCAGGCTACCTCTGGCAAGCACATGGAGGGCTGTGCGGCCCCCCAAAGAAATTCCACCCCACACCATTACTGACCCACTGCCAAACTGGTCATGCTGGAGGATGTTGCAGGCAGCAGAACGTTCTCCATGGCATCTCCAGATTCTGTCACGGCTGTCACATGTGCTCAGTGTGAACCTGCTTTCATCTGTGAAGAGCACAGGGTGCCAGCGGCGAATTTGCCAATCTTGGTGTTCTCTGTCAAATGCCAAACGTCCTGCATGGTGTTGTTCCACCTGTGGACGTCGGGCCCTCATACCATTTGAGTGGACACATGCACATTTGTGGCCTGCTGGAGGTCATATTGTAGGGCTCTGGCAGGGCAGGTAGCAGTCCTGCAGCTGGGTTGTTTCCCTCCTACGGCCTCCTACACTTCTCCTGGTGTACTGGCCTGTCTTCTGGTAGCACCTCTGGACACTATGCTGACAGACACAGCAAACCTTCTTGCCACAGCTTGAATTGATGTGCCATCCTGGATGAGCTGCACTACCGGAGCCACTTGTTTGGGTTGTAGACTCCGTCTCATGCTACCTAGAGTGAAAGCACTGCCAGCATTAAAAAGTGACCAAAACATCAGCCAGGAAGCATAGTAACTGAGAAGTGGTCTGTGGTCACCACCTGCAGAACCACTCCTTTAAAAGGGGTGTCTTGCTAATTGCCTCTAATTTCCACCTGTTGTCTGTTCCATTTGTACACCAGCATGGGAAATTGATTGACAATCAGTGTTGCTTCCTGAGTGGACAGTGTGATTTCACAGAAGTGTGAATGACTTGGAGTTACATTGTCTTGGTTAAGTGTTCCCTTTATTTTTTTGAGCAGTGTGTGTATGACCTCTTAACCTTTGTAGGTAGATTGAGGCAGTTAGGGATCTGGGAACTGCTTCCTGTAAGGCAGGGAATATAGAACAGCATGAAATAAATATTAACATACAGTGCTCATGTAATGAGTTATAGGGCAGCCAGATATACAGGGCCACATAAAATTGTGTCATATAGTATTAAACAGCATCCAGGCCTAGTATAGTAACTAAAGGTTAAAGCATACCTGTCAGATCCCACAAAAACATAACTGTTATATATTTCTCAGTACCTCATCCTGATCATATACATGTAGTTCACAAAAAATAGCATGTTACAGCCGCTCAATGTCTTTCTCATCTTCCCAGGGGGAGGAGGCGTTTCCCTCTCTTCTCTTGCCTACACTGTGATGACTCCTCCCCCTCACCTCACTCTGTTGTCTGCGGAGCAGTTTTCTTCAATTTAGGGCAGATTAGGTGTTAATGTCTGTAAACCTTGAGGTGTAGGACAAAGAGGGATTTATTGTAAAGGTTTATGTGATACAAAGGTTTTTGTGATATAGGACAGGAAGGGGTGGATATAAGAATTGTTACTGGTCCAGGGCAGTGTAGGGGTTAATGTCAGTACTCCCAGTGGATCTTTGGTGGATCAGGGAAGTATAGAGGTCCCTGTGGGAGGGCAGTGAAGGTTGGGGGGCGGGGGTCCCAGTGGTTACTCATCTCTGTTGTCTTCAGTCACTGATCATGGAGAAGAGTGTAGGGAAGACATAGAGAAGACTGTGCTGCTGTATTTTTTAAAGCCACACAGTTTCAGTTTGTATGATCTGGGCACAATGCCCAAGAAGATAGTCAGCATACGTGCGGTGATCAGGGCCCTGGCGTAGGAGGCCAATCACAAACAGTGATCACTTGACCCCTATAGCTTTGGCACGGCATGCATATCTGTTTAAGTAGCAAAAAAAATATATATATATAATTTTAAAAAGTCTCAGTGGGTGCAGTGTGCCTCAGTACTAAGGCTTTGAAATAGACCATGCATTGACATATTCCCATACACTTGCATTGACAATATATATATATATATAAAAAGGCTTTAGGCTCTTCTATGGGGAGGTCCCCGAATGGGAATCCATAAAAGAGCCCAGCCACAACATAGGATATTAGGTTCTATAGAACCTTACAGCCAATACTAGTTTGAGGGTTGACACCCAAACGTAACCATTGTTTGCTTATTGTATACCAGGGACTACCGCTTGGTTCATTGATTTATTAATTTAATGTATTGAAAAGTTTTAACTTTTTTTAATTTAAAACATTTTGCCTACTCCGGGTACATTGTTGATACATACCAAAGATTAGTTCAGGACTAGTAAGCAAAATTCTTACTTGTATATGGGTATGGTCCTGTAGAGGAAAGCAGCATCTTAAGCTGGAAATTGAGCCAATAACCTGGTACTGAGAATTATTTTTTATCTTTGTGTAATCTGACAATTGACCTATAATTTCTTTATGATCATGTGACCTAGGTGTTAGGTAGCCCCAGAATTATTTTCTCTGGTGAGCTCAAACACTGTTTATAAGCATAGGAGAATATATTACTGTTATTTTTATTTTTATTTAAGAAAATATTTACCATGTTGCTTATTAGATTAGACAAGGTTTTAACAACTCATTTTTAGTAACCTAGCACCATCTGGTGGTCAAGTCATGTAAATAAACATTTTCTTCTGAGGGAATTTGTCACTAGATACAATGAAAATCTGGTCTTTTAGAGAGGTTACTGCAGTGTTTTCCAAACAGAGTGTCTCCAGCTGTTGCAAAACTATAACTCCCAGCATGCCATAGGCTGTCCTCCAGGCTTGCTGGGATTTGTAGTTTTCCAACTGCTGGAGACACAACTGTTTGCGTTTCAAGACAGTTCGTAAAAATAGGGGACTTTTTTTCCAGTGTCTATAAAAATAATTCCTACATTTTAGCAGGTAATTGAAATTATCATTGTACAGCTTAGAGTAAATGCTGGTAATGATTTTATATCAGTATATTGAGCTATAACGTATATCTCATGACGTTCAAAATTTTTATATTATTGTTATTATTTATTTTCAAATGTAAAAAAAAATGTTGTCCATGGTTAGTGAATTTTTCATTCCAGAAAAAATTACTGCAACTAAACTAAAGGGACAGACACCCTAAAGATCAGTGTTTTTCATAAAATCACAGTAAAGCAAGTGAAGTTCTGGCATCCTATGAAGAATGTTTGTGCATGATATAGAGTCCCCATCATTCATGAGCATTAGGCTCCCCCACCCTACCATCACTGATTGACATCTTCCATCTTATGCACAGTAAGGCAATGATCACATGTCAGAATGTCCGCACAGAAAATCTCTGTGCGGACATTACGCAGACTGGGGGCAACGGCATAACATGCCGGAGCTAGGACCGCACAGGAATGTGTAATCTCATAAATGTCATGGCATTCTATGCGGAGTGCGCAAAAAAATGGACAGGTTTATTCTTTCTGCGGACATGTAAATTGGAATTTTGGTTGCTACAGGGGTTGCACAACCAATAATTGCTATGTGGCACTGCATGGATCATGCTGCGTTACGACAAAAGCAAAGTAAACAGGGTCATGTTGCGACCCCCAAGTGGCCACAAGCCCAATCTCATAGTAAACAAAATCCATCTAAATGTGAATTAAAATAGAGAAAAAACAGACATGGCCGCACATCTACAACATGTACCTTAATCTAAAACTTCTTAGCAACATTTATTAAACTAACAGGTCATTAGTGTACTCTATGATCATAAGTGCAAGCCCACTAGCCACGTCACGGCCACCTGTAAGCCGCAGGTCCCTAACACCCCTAGCATAAAATACAAATGGTGGATGTGTGGCTATGTTTCTGTTTCCCTATTTTTGTTGCACAAAATCCATCTTTAGGCTAAGGTTCCACTTGTTTTTTTTTCTGGAAATTTTTGGAAAACTGCCAAAGCAGTTTTCGAGCCGAAGCCAGAAGTGTATTCAAAAGGAATAGGAAATCTAATATAAGGATTCATACTTCTCCTTCCTTATGGATCCACTTCTGACTTTGGCTCAAAAACTGCAGTGATAGTTTTTCAAAAACTGCCAGAAAAAAACCAAGTGTAAATTTAGGCTAAAGGAAAGCTTTTTTTTCAATCCTTTAAACTATGTAAAACTCACAAGAGGGTCACCCACACTAAGCTTAACATATAGCAGCTAAGCGGGAAGACGTGTCACCTCTCCTCCTGCTGTAATTGCTGCTGCGCAGCTGAATTGCTTGCCTGGGAGGAGTGACGTCACCAGAAGGAGGAGTGCATAGTGCTGTGGTGCACCACTATAGTGAGTAGTGGCAGGGCCACGGATCTTGCAGTGAGTGGTAGGATCAGATATTATTAACCCCGGGGGTCCGATGGTATTAACCCCTATGTGTTTGTGACGCCAGTGTGGTTTTCGGGTTCCAGAACACCACATGCCCGTATTCTCCGCTATCCCACAGGCTAGTAGTGATTAAAGAGTCGACAACCAGTTGCAGGTAAATTGAGGCTTTACTGAATAGAAGACAGGTGTATTTATCTTCGCAGCTATGGCCAGATTGTCCCAGAGATGTGACGAGTACCCAGAGGACCTCGCAGCTTGCTGGACCAATACTTGTTATTAACTGGACTTGGACTTGTTATTTAGACTTGACTGTTATTAGACTGGACTTGACTATGTGCAGGACTAGACTAACTTTAGTGACAGCAGACACAGACTTGAGACTTACTGGAGAGTTGTAGCTTTGTGGAACTCCAGATGCTGAACACTGTCCTGAGATTCTCTGGAAGCTGCTTCAGCAAAGACTTTGATGTTATCACTCAGAAGAGTCTGAGGAAAGAGAGTGAATTAAAGATGGCTGCCCCTTATATAGTGAGGGGGCTGGACTGTATCCCCTTGGTCAAGCTGTGGGTCATAAGTTAAATCTTGTGATCTCTGGGATTACAAGTTGCAACAAATCATATACAGTATAACATAACATGTGATCAGTAGTGTTGAGCGGCATAGCCCATATTCGAATTCGCGAATATTTGCGAATATATGGACGAATATTCGTCATATATTCGCGAATATTCGCATATTCGAAAAATTCTCATTTTATTTTCGCATATGCGAAATTCGCGTATGCGAAAATGTATATATGCGAAAATTAGCACATACAAAATTAACATAAGCGGAAATTCGCATATGCGAAAATTAGCATATGCAAATTTTCGTATATGCGAAAATTTGCACACCAGTCTCACACAGTAGTATTAGAGCCTTCTTTACACCACACAAGCTGGAAGCAGAGAGGGGTGATCACTGTGATGTGTACTGTGAAAAAAAAATAAAATAAAAAAATAAAAAAATGAATATTCGTAATTACGAATATATAGTGCTATATTCGCGAATATTCGCGAATTCGCAAATAGGCGATATTCGCGAATAAAATTTGCATTGCGAATATTCGCGAGCAACACTAGTGATCAGCTTACTCACACAGGTCCTTGGAGTCCTCCAAAGGTCCTATATACTATCTATACACTAGAATCCTATCTATGGTCTTAAGGTAACATACACCACATTTAATAAATCAGCAATATAACACAAGGAGTCCCTGCAGGAGAGCCCCCAGGTCACTGAGGGACTAAACCTGACAGGGCTTACAGGTAGTACAGGACTATGTACCTGTAGTGGGACACCACAAACCCCTCCACTTAACAAAAGTCGTCCTCGACATAAGGTTCTCTCAGGCTTGAGGAACGAAGTGGTCGTTTGGCCTTAAGAAGTCCTGAGGCATTTTATGCACAAACGTCCATTTCAGGCTTTTGAAATAAAAAATAACATTAGAGTCTTTGTATAACAGTCCATACACGCTCTGACTTTTGTGGAACAGGATTGTTGGTTAGGACAGGATTGCGAACAAGATTTTATGAATGGAATTACGAACAGGATTTGTGAACAGGATATTTTGGATAGGATTTTTTTTCTCTTTATAACCTGTACATATATATTGAATTGTAAGGAACTTTCCTATGCAATTTATAACTGGACTATGCATATAATACACTATACACAACTGATACTCTTGACTATGCATTTTATAGCTGACTATACACAACTGATACTCTTGACTATGCATTTTACTGACTTGCATAACTGTTTACTAGATTTGACAGGACATTTTTGACATTTCTGACTCACTATGCATGTGATATACTGTACATGACTAGACATCATTTACTAGACATTATATTACTGTACATGACTAGACATTTGATACACGACTTTGTGTACATGACTAGACTTATGACTGCAGACTTATAGTTGCGGAATAGGTTGCTGGAGGCTTTCTTCCCAATGCCTTGACTACTGGGGTCCCTTGGCATAAAACACTTCTCCCCAGAACACTATTATTACTTTATGCTAGACATTTCTATGCTAGACATATGATACAGATAACACTTTGACATTCATGTTACCTTTACTGTTTACGTGCGTTAGTTTCAGGAATACTTACTGGCCAGGAAAGTTTCCTGTGCACGAACAGGATGATACTTGACATTAAATATATTAGACATGTTACTATTAGAATAATACAATATAGGAATTTGACTGACTGGGAGAGCATGATAAGTGAGCCGTTACACCTTGCTGAGAAGCAATCAGATCATTATACAAGATTGAAGATGTGCACCATGTCTGTTTTTCTACCCGAATTCATAATTTACAAATATGTTTAACGTTCTGCCACCAGTTGATTTAAAAGAAAAACGGTTTTCACCGGGGTACCCCTTTAACATCAGTGTTGAGAGATAGCCAATGTCATTGTATACATCTACCACAGTAGTGCACATAAATTCCTGTATTGTATTATTCTAATTGTTACATATCCACACAGTTTATCTGGTATAGGATGCCATTGTGGCACTTGTAGTCTGTTGCCGGCATCCTCCATTGTATGCATTTTTATGCTGGGGATCGCCCTTAGCAACAGACCACAAAGGCAGGATCTGCTCCCCCAGTATATATGCACAACTGCATTTGGGGTTGAGCACATCCTGCCATTTGAGACCACTTCTTTGTTGTTGTTTACATGTTACTATTACCAGACTGTGTAATGTGAGTGATACAGCTACTTTATGTTACTGAAGTATACTTGACTTGTGTATACTAGACTATGTGTATTGTGGTTTATTTACACATTTTATTTACATTTGTTTTGTACTAGATGCTGGTGATGGGGGCAATATGTGCTCCTCCTGACCGTGTCAGGATAAACCCCTGTAAGAAGACAACCAAACATCAGACACGACTGTACACAATGACTTTTGGTGTACAGGAACTTTATGGAGAAAAGAGAAGAAAACTATTTCAGTTCACCACTCTGCGATGCTGGAAGATCAGAAGTCCTGTAAGGTGCGGAGAGCAGGGCAGGCAAACAGCGGGCCGGGTCCCGGAATAGAATAAACAAGGAATGGGCAAAAAAGCACGGACCTCCAGCTGCTCCACTTTAGAGGTGAAAAGTACGTAAAAAGTACGGGCACATGACTTACGAGATTGGTTGCAGTTTGAAGAACTTTTCTTGACACAGTCTTGTCAGGCACATTTCTTGAACTGTTGCTGGAAACCTTGAACAACAAAAGTGCTACTGCACAACAGACAGTTAGTCTTATGACCAAAATTTGGTTATTTTACTGTACACATAAATCACTTAGACAGCTTTGTTGCTTTAAGGTCATTTCCTTTCCCAGTCACACCTACTAGGAGGGATGCTAGGCTGTGAGATGAATCTAGGATTGCGAGACTGGGCCCCTTGCATGGGGTCAATGTGGGTGACCCAGGACACGTGGGACAGACTGGAATTAGTGATGGTGGGATTGACTGTAACCACCACTTGCACTGCTGCGGCTTGTGCCACAGAGGGATTACTTGTAGGTTGATTTAAGAAAACAGTTTTCCCCGGGAGTACCCCTTTAAGTTGATTTGAGGGCGCCGTCTCTTTAAGAGAAATTGAGTGCGCTGTCCCTTTAAGATAATTTAGGTGCACTGGCCCTTTAAGAGGCTTAGGGAGTTGCTGCAGCAGACAGGATTGTTGGGGCTGCAGCAGCCTGGACTGTACTAGGTGGGACCCCCTGGGTAGTGACTCCCCCTTAGGATGGAAGTCTTTGAGGGCAGCGTTGGACACTAACTAGTATGAACAGGGGCCCCCCGATATCAGTGACTTACTTGCTAGAAGTGTCAGCGCAGCAGCGTTTACTTGACCAAAACCTCTGGAGTCGGGTGTGCCCAGGGATCTTCCTGCTTGGGTCCCCTCGGCAACAGC
Organism: Hyla sarda; assembly: GCF_029499605.1. Classification (NCBI taxonomy): domain Eukaryota; kingdom Metazoa; phylum Chordata; class Amphibia; order Anura; family Hylidae; genus Hyla; species Hyla sarda. The sequence goes on along the minus strand of NC_079194.1, from coordinate 208,120,832 downwards.
TTCCGGCTCCATCTTGGGAATCCTGTCACTCGTGGACTGCTGGGCCTCCACCATCTTGCTGCTCTTCTTCCGCACTTCCTGTGGACTCAAGAGGTAAAACTCCACCTTGTCTTTTATATTGGTCTCCACCAAGATGGCCGCCAGCTGGAAGGACGTCATCAGCGCGGCCCGGGACTGGAAGTGGCACAGTGGTGCATCCTCTCCATCCACCTCCCTGGCAACAGGGGGCAGACCCTTTAAGTCTTACTTGGGGCTGGATACAACGACATTGTTTCCACGCCTGGGGGCGGGATGCTGGCCTTGGCGGGAATCTTTGGCGCTCTTTTCCAGTGGATCTTTAACTCTTTCAGGTACAACAGACATTTTGGCACGCAACATCATTTCCATTCTTAACTTGCACATTGTAAATGCACTTTTTGTTAACTTTCTCGTCACCAACAATACTGTAAACTTCACCTCCCCCACTATTTCTTCAGCGCCAGCAAATAAACTTATTTCAATAACACAGTCCCATACATTTTGCTGGCGCACACTTTTTTCCACAGACATGTAACTTTTAACAAGACACAGTTCAGACTTGGGAAGTAGGACTTGCCTTCGGCATACACCCGCATACTGTAGATGGGTGGCAGGACTTGACACCCTGTATCCTGTTCGTTGGACACCAAAATATGTGGTGCACCACTATAGTGAGTAGTGGCGGGGCCACAGGTGTTGCAGTGAGTGGTGGGATCAGATGTTATTGACCCCGGGGGTCGGATAGTATGTGTTCATGATGCCAGTATGATTTTCGGGTTCCGGATCACCACACGCCCGGATTCTCCTCTATCCCACGGGCTAGTAGTGAATAAAGAGTCCACAACCAGTTGCAGGTAAACAGAGGTTTTACTGAATAGAAGACAGGCATATTTATCTTCGCAGCTATGGCCAGATTGTCCCAGAGATGTGACGAGTACCAAGAGGACCTCGCAGCTTGCTGGACCAATACTTGTAATTGACTTGACTGTTATTAGACTGGACTTGACTATGTGCAGGACTAGACTAACTTTAGTGACAGCAGACACAGACTTGAGACTTACTGGAGAGTTGTAGCTTTGTGGAACTCCAGATGCTGAACACTGTTTTGAGATTCTCTGGTAGCTGCTTCAACAAAGACTTTGATGTTATCACTCAGAAGAGTCTGAGGAAAGAGAGTGAATTAAAGATGGCTGCCCCTTATATAGTGAGGGGGCTGGACTATATCACAAAACAGCAAACCAGACAAAATGACTCTTAGGGTCAATCAGAGAATAATATCACAGCCCTTTTAGGACCCTAATATCAGATAAAGCTAAAACTTATAAATTTTATTGATATACATTAAAATTAATTATAACGAAAACCGTGACCACTATGTTGTGACAAACCAAATATAACAAAAAATAACCACAACACCTGAAAAAGAAACCACTGTATTAATCCAAAGTCCATTCTGACTACTGAATAGTCGGATATAAATATTGTAAATGATGAGCCCAATAAAATATGTCAGTCCCCCAGGATCGACAGGCCGACATACATCTAAGGTGTATTATTAACTCCCACAATAGGGTTCAAGCTATCTATTGTAGCCACAGGGATTGCTCCAGCTCTCCGATCCTTACAATATAGATAAAGGATGGCTATAAACTCACTATCAAAGATTTTCAGGTGTATACCTTAACAAATACCACCTATTGTGCAATATTAAGTGAAAGAATTAAAAAAGACATTACAATTTTTCCCATTCCGATGCGTTTCCCCCCATTGTCAGGGTTTCTCAAGGAACTTTAGGGTTAAGGCCTATTGATACGGACTGATGTCACAAGATGATGCCTGACTACTGATAACACCGATAAGCCTTGTCTTCTTGTGCATCAAGGATACGTCAGGCATGTGCCCCGGTAGGTATGTTCATCCACACGCCATTCCGTATCAATAGGACTTAACCCTAAAGTTCCTTGAGAAACCCCGACAATGGGGGGAAAAGTGTCGGAACGGAAATTTTTTTTACATTCTTTCACTTAATATTGCACAATAGGTGGTATTTGTTAAGGTATACACCTGAAAATCTGTGATGGTGAGTTTATAGCCACCCTTTATCTATATTGTAAGGATCGGAGAGCTGGAGCAATCCCTGTGGCTGTAATAGATAGCTTGAACCCTATTGCGGGAGTTAATAATACACCTTAGATGTATGTCGGCCTGTCGATCCTGGGGGACTGACATATTATTTTGGGCTCATCATTTACAGTATTTATACCAACTATTCAGTAGTCAGGATTGACTTTGGATTAATACAGTGGTTTCTTTTTCAGGTGTTGTGGTTATTTTTTTGTTATATTTGGTTTGTCACAACATAGTGGTCACGGTTTTCGTTATAATTCATTTTAATGTATATCAATAAAATGTATAAGTTTTAGCTTTATCTGATACTAGGGTCCTAAAGGGGCTGGACTATAGCCCATTGGTCAAGCTGTGGGTCATAGTTTAAACCTGTGATCTCTGGGATTACATGTTGCAACAAATCGTATAACAGTATAACATAAGATGTGATCAGCTTACTCACACAGGTCCTTGGAGTCCTCCAAAGGTCCCATATGCTACCTATACAGTAGAATCCTATCTATGGTCTTTAGGTAACATACACCACATTTAATAAATCAGAAATATAACACAAGGAGTCCCTGCAGGGGAGCCCCCCAGGTCACTCAACCTGACAGGGTCTACAGGTAGTACAGGACTATGTACCTGTAGTGGGACACTACCGTACTGAAGGGCAGGTGGGAGTGCAAGTGCTATCATTACCACACCAGACCATATACAGTAAATGATTACAGTAGAGTTATAGCCAGTGATGCCTTTATATGCCACAACAATACAACCACACAATAACCGCTGTCATTACCACTACAGCCCATAGAAGTGATTACAGTAAAGTTATATCCAGTGATGATCAGGGCTTGACAAATTTGATGATCATGGCTTGATTAGGAGCAAACAAAAAAAAGTAAGGAGCCAGGATACATTATGTCATGCAACTTAAAGGGGTATTGCGGGCAAAAACATCTTATCCCCTATCCAAAGGTTTCTATGCGGGGCTACGTCTGGGTTTCCGTAACTGGAGACGCGATGTAATGCCCCGCCGCCTCGTTACATCATGTCATGCCCCCTCCATTCATGTCTATGAGAGGGGGCGTGGCAGCCATCATGCCCCCTCCCATAGACATGAGTGAAAGGGGCATGGCTTGACGTCAAAAGGAGGTGTGGCATCACGTCACATCTCCATTTCCGGAAACCCGGAGGTTTCCGAGCCTGGAGATGCAGCCCTGCATATAATGTGGGTGCTGCAGGGACATTGAGGCGGTCCCAGTGGCGGCCCCCCTGCGATCAGACATCTTATCCTTATACTTTTTATCTGGGAAAAGATGTTTTTGCCTGGAATACCCCTTTAACATCACGCAAAGAGGCGTTATGTGACATCATATGATCAGTCATTATTGTCCCCTCATCTATTCCTGTGTAACAGCCATTAGTGTCCCCTCATCTCTCCCGGTGGCACAGTTATGAGTGTTACACCCAAAAACCCAGGGCCTAAGCTCGGGGCACAAGATTTCTTATAAGTGAACCCCCCCCTTGCACCGAAACTTGTAGAGGGAGCCAGTGTATTTCTTTTAATATTGACCCCAATACTTTAATATGAATGGGTTTATCCCAGACACACTCTAATATCTGGTGCTGTATTGCAATGTTTTAAGATCACTTGTCACTATATACAGTATACCATTTTTAATAAGTGATACTAAAAGTTATATTTCATAAGTGGGGGGGTTTGTCACTTTGTCACTTATAAGGGATCTTGTGCCCCAAGCTTAGGCCCTGGGTTTTTGTGTGTAATATTGCATTGTGATCCCTGACTCGCCTATGGGAATATTTGTGTTTGACAGTTATGAGTTTCCTCTCATCTCTTCCTGTGTGTCCAAGTCATTAGTGTACTTTCATACCCCCTGAGGGTCAGTCATTACAGTCACCTCTCCCCCTCCATGTGTGTCACAGTCATAAGTGTCCCCTCATCTCCCCCCATGTGTCACAGCCATTAGTGTCCCATCATTTTCCCTTGTTCAATTTTAAAATGGCCTGTCAAGATTAAAGAAGAAATCTGAATTATCGCTATAAGCAATTGAACCACTTTTTGTCTGCACAGGTTTTAAAAAATCTCTCCCATTCTGTTTACCCTCTTAAGGACCAAGGGCATACCTTTACACCCTAGTCCCGCTCCCGCAGTTTGAAGCGTGCTTACAAGCTGAACGCATTTCATGCTCTGTGGGTTCAGGACCCACGGTTAATGCCGGACATCGCTGATTGGGGCGATGCCCGGCATTAACCCTTTAGATGACTTGATCAAAGTTTATCGCAGTGTCAGAATGCGGGATCTAACTGTGCCAGTAGCTCAGCGGAGCTGATCGGGACATCCGCGGTGAAATCCCGCGGAAGTTCCCAATCAGCTAAGTGGTTGGCTGGAGGGCCCTTACCTGCCTCCTCGCCGTCCAATGGGTCCTCTGATGCTGCTGCCAGGCTCTGCAGGCTCGAGCAGCAGCGCACCTATAACACTGATCAATGCTGAGCTAAGGCTCAGCATTGGACAGTGCCCTGTGGGGACTAAAATAAAAAGGAAAGAAGTGTAAAAAGAGTAATAAAAGTGAATTAACCCTTTACCTAATAAAAGTTTGAATCACCCCCATTTTCCCATTCTTTAAATAAAATAATGTAATCAAAAATAAAAATATGTGGTACCGCCACGTGTGTAAATGTCTGAACTATTAAAATATAAATTGCATGATTGATGTCGTTCACGTAAAAAAAAAAACTAAATCCAAGTAGTAAAATAAAATATCCTTGTAAATGTTTGGACCCACAGAATAAATATAAGGTGTAATTTTTACCAAAAAGTGTACTGCGTAGAAACGGAGGCCCCCAAAAGTTACACAATGGCATTTAAAAAAAAATATTTAACCCCACATATAATTTCTTTTTGGTTTCGCCGCAGATTTTGTTATAAAATAAGTGATGTCATTACAAAGTACAATTGGTGATGCAAAAAACAAGCCCTTATATGGGTCTGTAGGTGTAAAATTTAAAGCGGTATGATTTTTAGAAGGGAGTAGGAAAAAACTAAAGTGTAAAAATGAAAATTGGCCTGGACCTTAAAGGGGTACTCCGCCAATAGATATCTTATTTCCTATCCAATATAGGATAAGATGCCTGATCGTGGGGGTCCCACTACTGGGAACTCCCGCAATCTCTCCTGCAGCACCCCCAGTCATCTACTGCATGGAGCAAACTTGCTAGCTCTGTGCCTGATGACGGGCAAAACAGGGGCCCCCTCGTGATGTCAATGATTCCCCTAAGACATTGATGTCCAAACTGTGGCCCTCCAGATGTTGCAAAACTACAACTCCCAGCATGACTCCAGCATGCCTAGACAACCATTTGCTACCGGGGATATGCTGAGATTTGTAGTTTTGCTCAATATGGAGGGCCACAGTTTGGACATCACTGCCTTAAGAGGACCAAAAAAAAAATAAAATAAGAAAGTAATAGTTTTAACCCACATACATTAACCCCTTTTATTTCAAAAGTTTAAATCACTCCCCTATACCCAGTTTCCATATAAAAAATATGAAAAAATAATAAAGATAAATGTATTTGGTATTGCTGAGTGCAAAATTGTCAAAACTATTAATATATAACATTATGTATTCGTAAATGTAAACATAAAAAAAAAAATCAAATCACAGAATTGTGTTTTTTTTTGTCACATCATATCCCAGAAAAAATGAAGTTAAAAGATATCATAAGGTCAGATCAATACCAAAATGGCACCAGTAAAAATGTAATATCCTGGTGCAGAAAGTAAGACTTCAAACCGCCCAGTATACAGAAAAATCGAAAAAGTTATAGGGGCCAGAAAATGGCAATGAATAAAAAAAAAAGGTAAGTTTAGATTTTTTTTTTTAATTAGTAAAACTATACAAAGTGGTTATAGTTTTAATCGTGCCGTGCAGTGAATGGCGTAAATTTGACCAAGCAGTGAATGGCATAAATAGGAATTTCACTTCACAAATATTTTTTTTTTCCATTATGAAGCATATGCTATGGAAAACTGAGTGAAGACATTACAAAGCCTCTATATGGGTGTGTAGGTAAAGAAAACAAAAGAGTTATGGCTATTAAAGGGCGAGATGGGAAAAACCAAAGGGCAACAATGAACATTGGTCCTTAAGGCAAGGATTCCACTTAGGATTTTGCACTGCGTTTTTTTAGGCTTAAAAACGCCAGAAAAAAAAGCCAGAAAAAAACACCAGAAAAACTGCCACGGTTTTTCTGGCGTTTTTACCTGTGTGTGGAATTTGCCTTTTTTGGCCCCTTTGGCGTTTTTTTTCCAAATTTGTTGGGTACCAAAAAAAAAAATAAAAAAAAAAGATGCAGTAGTGATGGAAAAAAATTTATTTAGCAAAATTTTTATTTTTTATAACAAAATTTTAATTAATTTTTAATATAGTATGTGTTTGTGTCTTTCACTTTTTTTCCCCTCTATATTTTACAGTTTTTAGGCAGTACTACGACTCCCAGCATGGAACAGACTGTTCCATGATGGGAGTAGTAGTACCTGTACTAATAGACATATTGCCCCCGGTGTGACACTCCTGACACCCGATGCGATCGTCCATAATATAGCAGAGATGCGGCTCTATACATCGCTCTCATATCTGAACTATACTCCGGCCACTGATATGAATAGAACATCACTCATTCATATTTTCCGCCCAGAGTGGGGATTGGCTGGGTGGTTGCAGCCAATCACAGCTCTTAGAGGGAAATATGAATGAGTGATGTTCTATTCATGTCACTGGCCGGTGTGAGGTGGAAACCTGCATTACACTAATATACCTCAGCCTTGGTTGGGAAACACTAGCATACACACACATAACAGGGACTACAACTCCCAGCATGTGTCATTCAGGAGTTCCATCCCCCCCTTCACACATAGAAATCATTCCCAGTCCGAGATTTATTCCCCAGCTCCTGCAGTCTATAAATCCTCAGCCCTTGCACTTTGTCAGCCTCCCGTTCTGTTCAGTGAACACAGGCAGAGCAGGGGGAGGGGAGATGAGGGGCCATGTACATCCTCTCTCCCCTGCTCTGTGTTCTTTCTCCTGTGCAGACCTGCGTCCTCCGAAGGCAGAGCAGGGAGAGGGGAGTGTACCTCCTCTTCCCCCCTGCTCTGCCTTCGCTCTGCCCTCCCATCCAGCTCTAGCTTTGGAAATCTTCGGAGAGCTGAGGGGAGGAGCGGACGCAAGTCTGCACGGGGCACAAATTTCCATCTCACACCGGCCGGAGTATAGTGCAGAGATGTGGAGCGCAGGAGAAAGCCGCTCTGCATCTCTGCAATAGATAGGAAGATCACAGCGGATGTTAGGAGTGACACCCACTGTGATCTTTCCTTAATTGCAGGTACTACTACTCCCAACATGGAGCACACTCTGCTCCATCCTGGGAGTTGTAGTACCTGCATTAATAGACAGATCGCAGTGTGTGTCACTCCTGACACCCGCTGTGATCCTCCAGTATAATGTATAGATGAGGGCGGCCGCTCTTCTATGGTCCCCTGCACTGCCGGTATATACACCTATTCATATTTCCCGCAGAGAGCTGTGATTGGCTGGAACCATCTGGTGGGAAATATGAATAGGTGTATATATACGTCAGTGCAGGGGATCATAGAAGAGCGGCCGCCCGCATCTATACATTATACTGGAGGATCACAGCGGGTGTCAGGAGTGACACTCGCTGTGATCTTTCTATTAATGCAGGTACTACAACTCCCAGCATAGAGCCGAGTGTGCTCCATGTTGGGAGTAGTAGTACCTGCAGTTAAGGACAGATCACAGTGGGTGTCACTCCTGACACCTGCTGCAATTGTCCTATCTATTGCAGAGATGCGGAGCGGCCGCATCTATAAATTATACAGGATGATTGCAACGGACCCAGGGCGATCTGTCAATTAGTACAGGTACTACTACTCCCATCATGGAACAGTGTGTTCCATGCTGGGAGTAGTAGTACCTAAAAAAAATTAAAAACAAAAAAGTCAAAAATACACACACTACATTTTTATTATTGTTGGTTACATTTTTTGTGCCCTGCCCGCACACATAAATTGATCCCTGTTTAAAAATTAATATAAATTTCGTTATAAAAAAGATACATTTCCTTAAATACAATTTTTTTCCATCACTACTGTATCTTTTTTTATCATTTTTTTTTAATGGTACCCTACGAAATTCTCATAAAAAAGGTATCTTCATCACTTTTTTGGATCGCTAAAGTGCAAAAAGGAATAAAAACTGCCGGCAAAAACACCAAAGTTAAAACCAACATGCCATTTTTCTTGGCATTTTTGCTCTCCCATAGACTTCTATGGGAGGAAAATGCCATGATTTCTGTGCGAAAAACGCCAAAATATCTGAAAAACGACAAAAAGATAAAAAAAAATTAAAAAATAATTCCAAACAGAAAAACGCCAAGTGGACCTGGCATTTTGCAGTTTACTATTGACTTGCAGCTGACATCTGGATGGCAAAATGCGCATTTTTATGGCGTTTTTTTGTGAAAATCCTCAGTGGAATTCCAGGTAAGGGGTGATATGTGTTCACTGCTAACACCATTCTCTCAGCAGAGCTGAGTTGTGGCAAGCAGCGAAACAAAACAAACCTGTTAGTGCCCCTTATATCACTAGTAGGTGGGGACCAACTGTTCCCAAGATCACCCCTGCAGGGTGTCTAAGTTTTGCCTGCTCGGAGCGGCAATCCGCCGCTACGAGCAAACACACTGTGATGGGCGAGTCGCCGCACGCATGCGCAGTATACTTGCACACATCACGGCTGCTCTCGGCCTAGCTCCGACGACCCGAACATTGCAGCAGTGTGTCTGCTCGTAGCGGCGGATTGCACATCTGAGACACACTGTAGGGGTTCATCATCGGTGGATCCGCAGGGTAAAATACCCTGTGGATCCGCCCGTGTGAACAAGCCCTAAAGGTTAGGCCACACGTTGCATATATGCTGCAGATCTTCTGCAGCAGAAAATGACCCAAAGGCAGAAATGGGTCCAGTTGGAAGCATAAGACCTTCCTTTCTATTTGGCCTTTCAGCCTTATCCACTTCTGCCTTTGGCTCATTTACTGCTGCAGAAAATCTGCAGCGTATCTGGAATGTGTGTAAGTATCCTCAAAGAATTACAGTTTTTTTGTACATAACAACCAATCACAGAGCAGCTTTTATTTTTGAACTGCAGAATATAAAATGAAAGCTGTTATGTGAATGGTTGCTATGGAGGACAGAGAGTTTTTATTTTAGAGAGCTTCGTATAATTGTGTTAATCTCTAATTTATTTAATGTTTATTTTATTGTTCATAATGGGGGAGGGGGGGGGGGAATTATCACTGTAAATGCCATGAATCATCCAGATCTGAGTCATTTAGCTGTAATGTCATAATTGAGTATATTTCTTAAAGGGATGAGTTAAACGCTACTTCTTTTTGTGCAAAAACATCACAGCTCATACAGTATGTTGTTTGTAGAACTGTAGCTCAGTCCACAATACCACACCCAACCTGTGGACAGGAGTCGCGCTGTTTTTGCACCAGAAGAAGCAGCATTTTTCTCATACTGGACAACCCCCTTAAACACATTGCAGGTAGGGAAGGTGGGAAATCCTAAGGATGAAGACTTTTACATATTGCTGTCTATAAAAAACTAATAGGGAAGAAGAGAATATAGTATAACTGCTGCAAATATAACACTCCATGGGAGGATTTATCAAGCATTGTGAGGACGAACCATTGAGCAGTTGCCCATAGCAACCAGATTTATGCATATTTTTAAAGAAACAAATTAAGTGTGATATATAAAAACAACTAATCAAGTGAAAATACAGCTCTGTTTGAAAACATTTGCTGCATTATCACTTATGACCAGCAGATGGTGATAAAGTGTCCTGATACTAAGGCCGGCATTTCTCATTGTAGGTGTAAGTGAAGCATTTTTTACACCTTTTTGTGTGTGCAGGTAATGTGTAGGAGCACCAAATTTATTAAATGGTCACAGAGCATTTGACACATTTTGCGCAGGTCACATTTAAAAAAAAAAAAAATTCTCTTCACATACACCAAAAAGTTAAGCTAAGTCTGGGTTGGTTTAGTTTTAGAGACTTTTCAGTGGCTTTGCACCTTTTTTGCTCCTTTTCATAAAAAGGCGCAGTTCATAAAACCCTTCCACATCATGTGTATTGCCAAAATCAGTGGATTGTAACTCAAAATCAGCAGAAATGTGTAAACCAAAAGGCGCAAAAAAGGCGCAAATAAACCCTGATTGCGCCTTTTTTGCGCCCTTTCTAAAAAACAGTCAAAAGACAATGATAACTGTCGGCCAAAGTGTCCGTGGATAAACAGAGCTGCATACTCTGCATGCAGGGAGCATACTGTTAAAGTGATTTTTATTGGGTTTTAAATTTAAAAGATATAACCAAACAATATAATATGCACGTATTATGGTCAGATTTGTATTTTACATATAAACTAACTGAATATCTAAATATGATATTGTTTTCCATGTTTAAATAAATAAAGTTTAAATAAAAGGAACAGAAAAGATCAAAGTTCATAACAATGGGAGTGCAATTCAACAGTTTTAGTTTACTTCTGAGATGTTGGGTTTGTATTATGCCATTTCGATAATTTTCTATGATTTGCTAATCATTTGGTATCTTAGCTATGGTATGCTGTTATACTTGCATTTTTTTATTTTTTTACAAAAAATTAAGTTACAACCTTCTTAAATTGTTAACAGATCATATTGTATGTAAGTTGTAATGGTGTTTCATGTTGCCACGTGCTCCCAATGTGTATTAATGAATTATTACCTTTTTTTAATACAAACTAAATGATTTCTGAATTGTGTGTACTATGTGACAATGTACACAGTTTAATTTAAAGGGTACCTCTCATCAAAAAAACTTTTGATATATTATAGATTAATGTATGCAGAATAACTTTACAATTGCATGTTATTAAAAAATATGCTTCTTTCTATTTAATTTTCCACTTTGAAGAACTGACCACTAGGGGTCTCCCTACCAGTCCTGGCAGCAAGCATTTCAGACTCATGCTGGAGTCCTAAACACTACGAGCTGCCAGTCTGCTTTGTTCACGAAGGAGAACACTCAGAGCTGCCAGCCTGCTTTGTTCACAGCCTGTTTGGCTGTGAACAAAGCAGGCTGGCAGCTCTGAGTGTTTAGGACTCCAGCATCAGTCAGAAATGCTTGCTGACGGGACTGATCGGGAAAAATACAATAGAAAGAAGCATATTTTTCATTAACATGCTATTGGAAAGTTATTCAACATTCATTAATCTAAAATATATCAAAAGTTTATTTGATGAGAGGTACCCTTTAAAGGAGATATGCAGCAGAAATATTTTAAGTTCCCCTGTGGCCGGCTGCAAAAACTAAAAAAACAAACTTTAACTCACCTTCCTATGTTCCCCCATTGCTACGATACCGAAGCAACGGGGGAAGTGGGAAGGTGAGTTAAAGTTTGTTTTTTTAGTTGTTGCAGCCGGGCACAGGGGAACTTAAAGGGGTACTCCGCCCCTAGACATTTTATCCCCCATCCAAAGGATAGGGTATAAGATGTCTCATTGTGAGGGTCCTGCTGCTGGGACCCCCGCGATCTCTGTGCAGCACCTGGCATTCATTTAGAATGCTGGGTGTGGGATGCGGGGTTGTGATGTTACACCCACGCCCCTCGTGATGTCACACCCTGCCCCTTCAATGCAAGTCTATGGGAGGGGGCGTGGCAGCTGCCACGCCCCTTCACATAGACTTGCATTGAGGGGGCTAGGCATGACATCATGAGGGGCATGGGCATGACATCACAACCCCGCCTCCCGCTCCATGTGTTCGGAACAAAATGTTCCTAATGTCGGGGCAGCGGAGTACCCCTTTAAAAGATTTCTTTCTGTCGCATATCTCCTATAAGATAATTTACTACAGTGATAATTTACTTGTTTTCAGTATGTGTATTGTATTAATAGCACAAATGAAGATAAGAATCGCTGCAGCACTCATGAACGTTCCATCTTCTTTTATTATGAGCAAGTGTGACACACAGGCAACAATTGTATCGCTAAGTATAGCTTCTTCACAGCCTCATCGTAAGCCTTTAAGTACTTATCAGCTGCTGTATGCTACAAAGGAAGTTCTTTAGGTCTTTCCAGTATGACCACAGTGCCCTCTGCTGACACCTCTGTCCGTGTCAAGAACTGTCCAGAGCAGGATAGCTTTGCTATGGGGATTTGTTCCTGCTGTGGACAGTTCCTGACATGGACAGAGGTGTCAGCAGAGAGCACTGTGGTCAGACTGAAAAGAAATTCAAAAAGAAAATAACTTCCTCTGTAGTATACAGCAACTGATAAGTACATGAATGATTAAGATTTTAAATAGATATAATTTACAAATCTGTTTAACTTTCTGCCACCAGTTGATTTCAAGACATTTATCTATATATATAAAACTCAACGTGTGTGTGTGTGTGTGTGTGTGTGTATGTTCCACAAAAACTTTCAAACGGCTAAAGATATTAACATGAAACTTGGCACACATGTTACTTATATGTCAACAACAAACATAGGCTAGGTGATTTAACCCTTACTCACCCCCATTTTCCAGGGGCGGGGCTTATGTTTAAAGTCTCATGCAAGTCAATGGGAAATATATGTTACCGCATAACTCCCAACGGCTGGATATATTACGATAATACTTGGTCACATGTTACTTATATGTCCACTTAAAATATAGGATAGTTAATTTAACCCTTAACTACCCCCATTTGTGAGGGTCAGGCTTTTTGCTTAAAGTCCTATGCAAATCAATGGGAAATGTATGTTCCCATATAATTTCCGTACGGCTGGAGATATTTCAATACCTGGTACACATATTACAGGTCGGAATACGAGGACGGGATGGGAGGTCGGGGTAGAAGGTCAGGTAGGAGGTCGGGATAGGAGGACGGGATATGAGGACCGGATATGAGGACGGGATAGGAGGTCTGGATAGGAGGTCAAGATATGAGAACGGGAAAGGAGGGCGGGATAGGAGGATGGGATAGGAGGTCGGGATTGGAGGTTGAGAAAGGAGGATGGGATTGGAGGTCGGGATAGGAGCTCGAGATTGGAGGACAGGATAGGAGGTGGGGATAGGAGGACGGGATAGGGGGACGGGATAGGAGGATGGGATAGGAGGACGGGATAGGAGGTTGAGATAGGAGGATGGGATAGTAGGACGGGATAGGAGGTCGGGATAGGAGGTCGGGACAGGAGGTCGAGATAGGAGGACGGGATAGGAGGTACGGGTCAGGATATGAGGACGGGATGAGAGGTCGGGATGGGATGTTGGGGTAGGAGGTCGGTATAGGAGTACAGGATAGGAGGACGGGATATGAGGACGGGATAGGAGGTCTGTATAGGAGGTCGAGATATGAGGACGGCAAGGAGGATGGGAAAGGAGGATGGGATAGGAGGACGGGATAGGAGGCTGAGATAGGAGGTCGAGAAAGGAGGACGGGATAGGAGGTCGGGATAGGAGGACGGGATAGGAGGACGGGATAGGAGAACGGGATAGGAGGTCAAGAAAGGAGGACGGGATAGGAGGTCGGGATAGGAGGACGGGTTAGGAGAACGGGATACGAGGACGGGATACGAGGACGGGATGGGAGGTCGGGATAAGAGGTCAGGTAGGAGGTCGGGATAGGAGGACGGGATATGAGGATGGGATAGGAGGTCTGGATAGGAGGTCGAGATATGAGGACGGGAAAGGAGGACGGGATAGGAGGTCGGGATAGGAGGTCGAGAAAGGAGGACGGGATTGTAGGTCGGAATAGAAGCTCGAGATTGGAGGACAGGATAGGAGGTGGGTATAGGAGGACGGGATTGGAGGACGGGAGATTGGAGGACGGGATAGGAGGTTCAGATAGGAGGATGGGATAGGAGGACGGGATAGGAGGACGGGATAGGAGGTTGGGATAGGAGGTCGGGATAGGAGGACAGTATAGGAGGTCGGGACAGGAGGTCGAGATAGGAGGACGGGATAGGAGGCATGGGTCGGGATATGAGGACGGGATGAGAGGTCGGGATGGAATATTGGGATAGGAGGTCAGGTAGGAGGTCAGGATAGGGGTACAGGATTGGAGGACGGGATATCTGGACGGGATAGGCGGTCTGGATAGGAGATCGAGATATGAGGACGGGAAAGGAGGATGAGAAAGGAGGACGGGATAGGAGGTCAGGATAGGAGGTCGAGATAGGAGGTTGAGATAGGAGGTCGAGAAAGGAGGATGGGATAGGAGGTCGGGATAGGAGGACGGGATAGGAGGACGGGATAGGAGGTTGGGATAGGAGGACGGTATAGGAGGTCGGGACAGGAGGTCGAGATAGGAGGACGGGATAGGAGGTCGGGATGTGGGGTTGGGATATGACAACAATATATGAGGACAGGATATGAAGTCAAAAGCTTCTTCCTTTGTTTATTTTCCTCCCCAACAAGGATTAGGAAGGAAAACCAGACAACGCCGGGTACGCAGCTAGTACCACTATAAATATCCCCATACACAAAGAAGAACAACTTTATTGACACAAACAAAATCGTAACAATGTAATAAAAACACTACTAGCCAATATTGCCAAAACAATAGGGAAATAGCATAAACACAGTAGATAATGTAAATCTATGACTAATGGAGTAAATAGACATGACGTTATGTAAAGATGTTAATGTTTTTGCGTTCGTTCAAGCCTAACAGGCCTAGAGCTTCCATTCTCAATATCAGTGACCTCTCATATCTAAGTAGCTTCTGACGTTAATAGCCTCCATGATTGGGCGCAATAACTCGTGCTAGCCCTAAAAAGTGCATACATTTAGATTTACACGTTTTAAAAACACAACTCCATTGGAGTCCCTACGCTCATCATGGAATTAGACTTCCAGGGTCATCTTAGATTGATCAACAGAGGTTGATGGATCTGGACAGTTTGGCTAAGCAGTAGCCTAAATCACTGGCCAATGTATGTAATAGGCTTGTTTAGATAGTCCTCCCTTGGTCAGACTTATCCCAGGCGTGTCTACCGATATTGGTATTCTGTTCACATGGTATTCACCACTCAACAATGGTATTATGCAGACACCACTTATGGATGTTGTCTTGAGTGCTTCTTATATCAGTAATTGCTCTGAGATCGCTCTGGGATAGCAAGCACTCTAGGATATTGTTTTTTATGGCCTCTATATAAAAACACCACTTATATGTGGTTTCTTACCAGATCCCCAACCCCATCGTGAGGTATCTGAAATACCAGCCACTTGCACCTGCTGTACACCGCAGGTATGGGCTATATTGTGGCTAAATAGCCTGTCTAGACCCTTTCTTTTTATTTCTATTTGGCATTGGACACAGTGAAGTTGCAATTAAAACAGAAAACTGGGGTGTGACAGTTTTCTGTTTTAATTACAACTTCACTGTGTCCAATGCCAAATAGAAATAAAAAGAAAGGGTCTAGATAGGCTTTTTAGCCACAATATAGCCCATACCTGCATTGTGCAGCAGGGTCTAGTGGCTGGTATTTCAGAGTACCTCACGACCAAGGGAGGACTATCTAAACAAGCCTATTACATTGGCCAGGTATTTAGGCTACTGCTTAGCCAAACTGTTCAGATCCATTAACCTTTGGTGATCAATCTAAGATGACCCTGGAAGTCTAATTCCATGATGAGCGCAGGGACTCCAGTGGAGTTGTGTTTTTAAAACGTGTGATCCTCACCTTTATTTATTAACTAGTACACAATAAAAGTTATGTTTTATTATTATTTCATGACACATGTATTAATTAGGTTCTTTCTAACCCCTCAGGGTTATTTTGTTGTGGGTTGTACATACCTCTACATGTGTTATTTGGCCTAATATAGTAGTGTGTACATTTAGGTTTACCACCATGACTTTCACATAGTGACTGATAAGTCTAGAAGAGCCTACCCCTGTCCATAAAGATCACACATGTTCCCCAAAGCATTTGAACAAAGGTCTAATTGTCTTCCCTATGTAGAATAATTTACAGTCACATACAACAGCATAAATTACATAGGAAGTCCTACATGTAAAATAAAAATTCTTAAGTGTCAGTTCACACTGACCCAGATGAATGTACTGTAATCTAAGAACTGAGTGCAAAAGCTGCCACTGCCATGTCTGTGGTCACCCTCAGGTGCCAGTCTCTGCAACCAGTTCCTAGCAGACACCTATGAAAAGACACCAACAGATTATGTCTAGCTTTTTGTGGTGTCCCAGCACCAATGGCTGTCCTGTGGGCTAAAGATTGCCTTGGGCACCCTTGCTGGCTGTTTACTGGGCACACTTTCTTATTGTTTAACCTTGTTGTATTTTATCCTATTGTCTTGTCATGTTCTTTATTTAATTATGTACTGTACCCTTAAGGGAGCGAGGCAGAGTGACCAGATGACCCTGACGCCTCAATAGGGAACCACCAAACCTTGCCCTTAAGTAGTGTAGGGGTGGAGGGAGAGGGGGTTGGAGCTATGTGTTAGTGGAGAGTTCAGAAGAGAAGGAAAGCATGTTCCAGCTAGAAAATTGAGGAGAAGCCAAGGGAGAAGAAGTCTACTAAATTCCACAGCCATGCCAAATCTCAGGAAAAGACCCCGGTGCTGAGGTGAATTGCCTGGCAGTAAGCAAAGCTGTTTGGGGAAAATCTCTACTTCAGTTCGTCACTCAAGCTAAAACTTCCAGTCAGCATGCGCTGTTTTTAATCTTAAGGCTGCATTCAACGGCCACTACAAGTCCCAGCAAGACGACAGGCTCCCTGGGTTTTGCTGTGCCCATCCATTTGCACAAAAGTCTATATTGTACAAGACCTCTACCTGTATCATCAGTAAAAAGACAGTTATCCATAACCTCGCATCTGTGTATTCTTTATCCTGCACCTGGCCCAGGAGAAGCTGTCTTATCCTTGGACCGGACAGTTTAACGGTGCCCAGACGTCTAACGGTGCCCAGATTTCTAACCACCCTGAGTCACATACCACATCTGTCTGTGGCATGTCCCTGATGCCACATTTGAACAAAAAATAGGTTTGTTTGCCACCACATGCCAGTTCTTGCATATCGCTTTTATAATGGCGTCACTCATCGGGCTATGCCTAAAGATAAAGGAAAAGCCATTTTTACTAAAACACTTTTTACTGCCATGCAGAAGTTGATACTGGTTTCTTTTTTTTTCTTCTTTTTTTTCTTTTTACTAAGGGCCGCTGCTTGTTGGTCAAAACAGCCATCATCACTATTGATCTGTCTCAGTCTGATAAATAGCCCATATGGCAAGGATCGCTTACTATACTCTGGATGATAGCTGTCGTGATACAGCAGCACATTGGTAGCAATAGGCTTTGATAAAACTGTGGTGTGAATAGCCCCCTAATGAAAGTTGTTCTCTGTATAGGGAAATTTAAAGGGGTATTCCGCCCCTAGACATTTTATCCCCTATCCAAAGGATAGGGGATAAGATGTCAGATCGCCGCGGTCCCGCTGCTGGGGACCCCTGGGATCCCCGCTGCGGCACTGCCCTATCATTACAGCACAGAGCGAGTTCACTCTGCACGTAATGATGGGCGGTACAGGGGCCGGAGCATCGTTACGTCACGGCTCCGCCCCTCGTGATGTCATGACCCGCCCCTTTCAATACAAGTCTATGGGAGGGGGCGTGGTGGTCGTCACGCCCCCTCCCATAGACTTGCATTATGGGGACGGGCCGTGATGTCACGAGGGGCGGCACCATGACGTCACGCGACTCCGTCCCCTGTATCGCCCGTCCCAGCAGCGGGACCGCGGCGATCTGACATCTTATCCCCTATCCTTTGGATAGGGGAAAAAATGTCTAGGGGCGGAATACCCCTTTAAGGGGGTGCGGAATAGCTTCATGTTGAGCTGTGAAGAATCTAAACCTAGCAAAACAATTGTTGCCTGTGTTACACCTTCATATAGTAAAATAAGTTGAACCATTTTTGAGTGCTGCAGCGATTCTTTTCTTCATTTGTGCTATCTGGATGAACACTTACCCTGTGGGGCTGCTAATTCTCCGAACAAGTCCAGCTACACCTCTCTGTAGGTCCTACTTTCAACCCTCTCGCCCACTGTGAACGTGTGCACTTTGGCTCCCCATCCCAAAATATCTGCATGGAACGAAGAGCTATAAATTAGGGTTTATGCATAGACGGCACACAGAGTTTTCAGACCCTTTTCATCAATTTGGACTCAATACCCAATAATGACAAAGTGAAACCGGAATGTTAGAAATCTTTTATGGTTTATTGAAAAGGAAAAACTAAAATATTGCATTAATTTAATAAATTTAGCGATTAATTGTATAAACCAGTCCTTAAAGGTACATATGGAATAAATAAAATATGGATCCAGTTATAAGGTAAGTAACAATTTATTATGGTAAAAATTGATATATCTAGGCCTCCTGTCGCCCTAGAAGGGCCCTTGCATCGGGCAAAGGGGCTTAATAAATGTCAATAGATGTCAGGAAGTACATAAATAAAAAATATAATGTCAATAGATGTCAAGAAGTACATAAATTAAAATTATAATGTAATATAAATGACCGCGGGCTGTTTCTTCAGTAGCGATATCGCTACTGAAGAAAAGGCCCGCAGCCTTGAAACGCATATTACCCACGTACCCCCATAACCCTTCAGCCTGTATGCCAACCATATGTTTGGACTTAACAGTTGCAACAGCTGGATGCCCCTTGTTTTGGGACCACTCTCATACACGTGCCTGCAGCGCATCACTGACACGCGGAAGTCGGCTTCCGCCCCCGTACCAGCACAGGACTTATGGCAGCATTTATCTCTCCATCAGGCTGGATGCATCCCGTGCCAGCCGCAGACTGCTGAACCATCTGGAGACTTCATTGCGCAGATGGGCACAACCCCCAGTGCCGGACACCACCATGCCAGCTCAGACTGCATACCTCTTCACAATCCGTACGGTCGGTGAGTGGTGCCCTGCACCAATCCTGTGTCATTCAAATGCCATTATATCACCAACGATTATACAGCATTAACGGAACTTGAATATATTATTATATTGCCGAACTTTGCACTGCACTTCCAATGGACTAATCACTGAAATAGCGCATTATATAACCGCAAATTAACCAAGCTGCTACTACATGATTTTAGTTGGTATACACGCCTGAACTTTTTTTTATTACATTTTTATTGTCATTTATATTATATATTACCAGGGCCGGATCATCATTGGCACACATGGAGCATCTACTCCAAGCCTCGTGTCCGCAGGGGGACCCTGTCACATTCGGGACATCCCTGTGTCCCGAAAAATCTTTTCAGGATACAAGGATGTTAAAAAACGCAGGTGCCGCCGGGAGGTAGTGCAGGCAGGGATGTCACTGACGTCCCGTGCCTGTACCCATGGTAACAGCAGAGAGGAGCGGAGCAGAGAGGAAGACGCACGCGCATGGTAAGTATCCAGCACCAGCTGGCAGCACGTCATCTTCAGTGTTCCAACCTCCGGAGGAGCGGGGGTCGGAACACTGAAGTGGGGTAATAAACAGGCATACAGCCTCCAGACATACACTGTACCTAATGTGGGGGACTATACTGCACCTACTGTGAGGAACTATACTGCCAAACTAATGTGGGGAACTATACTGCACCTAATGTGGGGGACTATACTGCACCTAATGTGGGGGAACTATACTGCCAACCTAATGTGGGGAACTATACTGCACCTTATGTGGGGGAACTATACTGCACCTAATGTGGGGGAACTGTGCTGTACCTAATGTGGGGAACTGTACTGCACCTAATGTGGGGAACTATACTGCACCTAATGTGGGGGAACTGTACTGCCCCTACTGTGGGGGAACTGTACTGCACCTAATGTGAGGGGAACTATACTGCCCCCAATGTGGGGGAACTGTACTACACCTAATGTGGGGAACTATACTGCACCTAATGTGGGGGAACTACAACCTAATGTGGGGGAACTATACTGCCAACCTAATGTGGGGGAACTGTACTGCACCTAATATGGGGAACTGTACTGCACCTAATGTGGGGGAACTGTACTGCACCTAATGTGGGGGAACTGTACTGCACCTAATGTGGGGGAACTGTACTGGACCTAATGTGGGGGAGCTGTACTACACCTAATGTGGGGAACTATACTGCACCTGATGTGGGGGAACTATACTGCACCTAATGTGGGGGAACTGTCAGGGGGGGGGGGCATCATAATAAAGTGCTTTATTCCAGGCAGCCTTAATCCGGCCCTGCATATTTTTTTTAATAGTTTTTATTTATGTACTTCTTGACATCTATTGACATTTATTGAGCCCCTCCGCCCGATGCAAGGGCCCTGCTAGGTCAGCAGGAGGCCTAGATATATACATTTTTATCATAATAAATTGTTACTTACCTTATAACTGGATCCATCTTTTATTTATTCCATATGTACCTTTTGAGGATTGGTTTATACAATTAATTGCAAAATTAATTATATATCCATTTTTCATATATTCCTGGTCTTTTCTGGGTGAAGGCATTACCAGTTACCTTGGGTACATATTTCTGGTCTAAGTTGAGCTACACACTTTTTCTTCTATAAAATATTGCATTGTCATAAGTATTCAGACCCTTTACTTAGGACTTAGTTGAAGCACCTTAGGCAGCAATTCCAGCCTCCAATCTTCTTGGGCATGAGGCCACAAGGTTTACACACTGGATTCAGGGATTTTTTGGTGGTTCTTCTCTGCAGATCCTCTCAAGCTCTGTCAGTTTGGATGGGGTCAATCGGTAGAAGTTATTTTGATGTCTCCAGAGATGTTCCATTGGATTCTAGTCAGGGGTCTGACTGGGTCACTCAAGGATATTCACAGAGTTGTCCCTAAGCCACTCCTTTGCTGTCTTGGCTGTGTGCTTAGGGTCATTGGGGAGATTTATCAAAGTTGTCTATGTCCCAAATCAATATAGACCAAACTACAGAGGGTTAGGCCGGTCTATTGTGCGCATAATTTATCAAAAGGCGCAAGGCTCTTGATAAATTCTGTGCACAGACTTCAGGATCTATGCTTTAGATTGTATTTAAACCTGCTCCAACATGGTCTGACATTTCAGCATACTTTCAGCCGATGCGACTTGTCGCTGAAAAGTCGCTTTTGATAAATTCAGCACCAATGCATTTTTCTGTCTAAAATAGAGTAGAATGCATCATGTTCTAAAAATCCTCTAGAGCAAAAGTTGCAGAAAAGTCGCACATATTTAGACTGCGACTTTCTGTGCGACAAATTTAGATGGGAAAAACCAGTCTAAATCCTTTGATAAATATCCCCCATTGTCTTGTTGGAAGGGGAACCTACAGCTCAGTGTGAGGTCCAGAGCCCTCTAGATCAAGTATTCATTAAAGGGGAACTCCGGTGGAAACAAGTGGAAAACAAATGTTTTTAAATCAACTGGTGCCAGAAAGTTAAACAGATTTGTTAATGACTTCTATTTCAAAATCTTAATCATTCCAGCACTTATCAGCTGCTGTGTGCGACAGAGAAAATTGTGCAGTTCTTTCCAGTCTGATAAAAGTGCTCTCTGCTGACACCTCTGTTCGTGTCAGGAACTGTCCAGATTAGAAGCAAATCCCCATAGAAAACCTCTCCTGCTCTGGACAGTTCCTGACATGGACAGAGGTGTCAGCAGAGAGGTGACAGCAGAGAGAAAATTGTGCAGGTTTTTCCAGTCTGACCACAGTGCTCTCTGCTGACACCTCTGTTCATGTCAGGAACTGTCTAGACTAGAAGCATATCCCCAAAGAAAACCTCTCCTGCTCAGGACAGTTCCTGACACGAACTGAGGTGTCAGCAGAGAGCACTGTGGTCAGACTGGAAAGAACTTCACAGATTTCTCTTTAGTGAATCTGTAGTATACAGCAGCTGATAAGTACTGAAAGGTTAAGATTTTTAAACAGAAGTAATTTACAAATCTGTTTAACTTTCTGGCACCAGTTGATTTGAATTTTTTTTTTTTACCACCAGAGTTCCCCTTTAAAAATATTTCTGTACTTTGGTCAAGGTTAAGGTAAAATTTAATGATGCACTCTCCCTGTCCCAGCCACTGAAAAACATCCACGCCACATGATGCTGTCACCACCAAGCTTTACTGTAGGGATGGTACTGGGCAGGTGATATATAGTGCCTGGTTTCCTTCAGACATTACAAGTAAAAAAATTGCTTTTCCCCACAAAAAACAACAACTCTCAAACAACGTGTCATTAGAGAAATGAAAAAGTAAGGTCTCTAGGATAGTCTTAATGACATATAGACGTACAAAAATAGAGAATAGATTTCTGATTCCATTTGAATTTGTTTATGATCGGTATTGTGTTGTTACAAATATACATTGTGATGCAGTGCAGCAAAGGCAAGGCCAAGTGTCAGGGACACACACTACACTCATGCTGTATTAATGTTTGCAGATGCCAGAAATTTTCTAGGAATATATATATATATATATATATATATATATATATATATATATATATACTGAATTTTGAGCATAGCCATTTACTTGAACGTAATGGTTATTGGTGTACGTTATAGATATTCAATGAAGTGTTTGTATATCAATGTATATTTGATGTATTAATGAAGTTTATTAACCCCTTAAGGACCAATACAAATAAACCTGTACGCCCCTTAAAAGACCAGGCCTGTTTTTTTCAAATCGGGGATGTCTGTCTTTATTAGAGAATAACTCTGGTAACGTTTTGCCAATCACAATAATTCTGACATTGTTTTTTTGTCACAAGTTGTCCTTCATGTACATAATAAAAGTAAGCCGATATCATTTGTAGTTTTTTTTTACAATGCAAAAAATAATGACATTTTTACAAAAAATGTATATTTTTTTGCTATTTTAACACTAACAGGTTGCATATATTTATACTTACTGACCAAATAGTTTATGAAACTTATAGTTTCAGATGTCTACTTTATTTTGATGTAATTTTTTTGTTTTTAACCCCTTAAGGACGCAGGACGTAAATGTACGTCCTGGTGAAGTGGTACTTAACGCACCAGGACGTACATTTACGTCCTAAGCATAACCGCGGGCATCGGAGCGATGCCCGTGTCATGCGCGACTGATCCCGGCTGCTGATCGCAGCCAGGGACCCGCCGGCAATGGCCGACGCCCGCGATCTCGCGGGCGTCCGCCATTAACCCCTCAGGTGCCGGGATCAATACAGATCCCGGCATCTGCGGGAGTCCGCGATTTAAATGAACGATCGGATCGCCCGCAGCGCTGCTGCGGGGATCCGATCATTCAGAATGCCGCACGGAGGTCCCCTCTCCTTCCTCCGTGCGGCTCCCGGCGTCTCCTGCTCTGGTCTGTGATCGAGCAGACCAGAGCAGGAGATGACCGATAATACTGATCTGTTCTATGTCCTATACATAGAACAGATCAGTATTAGCAATCATGGTATTGCTATGAATAGTCCCCTATGGGGACTATTCAAGTGTAAAAAAAAAATGTAAAAGTAAAAAAAAAGTGAAAAATACCCTCCCCCAATAAAAAAGTAAAACGTCCGTTTTTTCCTATTTTACCCCCAAAAAGCGTAAAAAACATTTTTTATAGACATATTTGGTATCGCCGCGTGCGTAAATGTCCGAACTATTAAAATAAAATGTTAATGATCCCGTACGGTGAACGGCGTGAACGAAAAAAAATTAAAAAAGTCCAAAATTCCTACTTTTTTAATACATTAAAAAAAAGTTTTTTATATGCAAATGTGGTATCAAAAAAAAGTACAGATCATGGCGCAAAAAATGAGCTCCCATACCGCCACTTATACGGAAAAATTAAAAAGTTAGAGGTCATCAAAATAAAGGGATTATAAACATACTAATTTGGTTAAAAAGTTTGTGATTTTTTTTAAGCGCAACAATAATATAAAAGTATATAATAATGGGTATCATTTTAATCGTATTGACCCTAAGAATAAAGAACACACGTCATTTTTACCATAAATTGTACGGCGTGAAAACAAAACCTTCCAAAATTAGCAAAATTGCGTTTTTCGTTTTAATTTCCCCACAAAAATAGTGTTTTTTGGTTGCGCCATACATTTTATGATATAATGAGTGATGTCATTACAAAGGACAACTGGTCACGCAAAAAACAAGCCCTCATACTAGTCTGTGGATGAAAATATAAAAGAGTTATGATTTTTAGAAGGCGAGGAGGAAAAAATGAAAATGTAAAAATTAAATTGTCTGAGTCCTTAAGGCCAAAATGGGTTGAGTCCTTAAGGGGTTAATTAACATTTTAAATTAGTTAGAAGCCTAACAATTTAACTTGAAATTTTGAAAATTTGAAAAGTACATAGTTTTTTATGTGCTATGCAAGGTTTGCAGAAATTAAAAGGTAGTAGAACATAGGAACCCCCCCCCCCCCCAAATTACCCCATTTTAAAAACTAGACCGCTCAAGGTATTCGCTAGGGGGTACAGTGAGTATTTTAACACCATAGTTTTTTGGCAGGAATTATTACAAAGTCAGTGTTAAAAATTCGAAATTTGCAATTTTTCACAAATGCATCATTTGGGGGACATTTTTTTTGTACATCACTTCTGATATTGAAAGAAATGCACCCTATATTTTATTTAGCTGCTTGTCCCATGTTCGGAAATACCCCCGCTTAGGCCATATATGGTTCCTTGGCCGCGTGGTAGGACTCAGAAGGAGAGGAGTGCCATTTGGCTTTCAGGGCAGAACAATACCCCCACCCCCACAAGTGACCCCATTTATATACCGTAACCCTACAAGTTATTGGCTGGACCAGGGACCTCTCTGATTGGTCCTTGGTCGGCTAGCAGTATAACGCATCTGTCTGTGACAGTTAAGTCTCCTGATGGATATATCCGCCATGTTGTGGGAATAAGCACCTGCTCATGGCGAATATATCCATCACTGCTGCGGCTGGGTAGCTCAGTGTGTCCGCTCATGACTGCCTGCGGGAAATCCGCCGCTATGAGTGGACACACAAAGCTACCCAGCCGCAACACGGAGCTCATTACCGTGACTGCTGCATAATGTGTAGGATCACATGGTGGACATCCACAGCATATTACATGCTGCGGATGTCCGCCAATGCGATCCTACACATTATGCATTTTTTTTTATTAGATTCATTTAATAAACGTATTTTTAATATATTTTTTTACACTTTTATTACATTTTTATTTACTTTTACACTTTTTAATGCTTTGGAATACTTAGTATTCCAAAGCATTGCAGTTATATGTTGCCTGCCAGTTTTCACTAGCAGGCAGCATATTAGGACGTGCCTCTGGCAGACCTGGGGGTCTTTGTAGGACCCCCGGCTGCCCAGGTATGCAGCAGCACCCCGCGATGCTCCGGGGTGCTGCAGGAGAGACAGAGGGAGCCCCCTCCATCTGTCAGAACTCCTTACAGCGCACGGTCACTTCTGACCGCGGCTGTAAGGGTTAAACTGTCGGGAGTGAAGTGAACTTCACTCCCAGCAGTGCGGCAGGCCCCGAACAGCCGCGGCCACACACAGCACCCCGCGTTCGCGATGCGGGGTGCTGCAGAGGAGACAGAGGGATAACACTTACAGCCTGCGGTCACTTCCAACTGCGGCTGTAAGGATTAAAACTGCCAGGACCGAAGTTTACTTCGGTCTCGGCAGTGCAGCAGGGTCCCGGTTGTGTGATACAGCCGAGTCCCTGCCGCGATCTCATGGGTGCACTGGGCAGCACCCACGAGAATAATGGACGAGTATAGACGTCCAGGTGCTGGAACGCCCGCCAACCTGGACATCTATACTCGTCCATGGTCGTTATCGGGTTAAATAAAAAGTTTATAGCAGACATCCTATGAAGCCGTTTGTCTTGGTCCAGGGCTGCCATGAAAATCCATTGGCATGCCACGACCATGGCACAGGGAAGCTGATGGGCTGACATGTAAGTTAATACGATCACTAGGGATGAGTGAATCGAATCTGACTAATCCAAATTCGTTACGAATTTCAGGAAAAATTCAGTTTGCAACGAATGCGAATATCGCCATGATTCGATCATGCGAATCGCTTCATTAAACTCTATTTAGTGTTGCCCAGGCTCCAGGGCATGTGAAATGGTGGAGCCACTTGTGAGGACATGGGGAAAGGAATCCTGGAAAGCCGGGAACAAGGGTAGGCGGGATGACCCTGAATCACATGCAGCATGCAGCCTATCAGCAGCCAGCCACCCCTGTGATGTCACAGCCCTATACAATCAGCAGCCATCTTGTGGCCAGTCGTTTCAGCCTTTTATTGCAGAGAGAGAGAGAGAGAGAGAGAGAGAGAGAGAGAGAGGGACAGACAGCGCTGTGTGTTGCAAAGAAAAGCATTTTTCCAGCAGCGATTTACCTCCCAGTCACATCAGCGTTCTATTGCAGAGAGGGACAGAGAGCAGTGTGTAGCACAGAAAAGCTTTTTTACAGCAGCGATTCACCTCACGCCCAAATCCAGTGCTGGTTGTTAGCCTGGCCACATGGCCACATGAAAGATGTGATGGCAGAAGGTGAAGTGTAGCCAGGGTCCCAATGTTGGCACCATGGCCCTGGGTCAACATGTGCAGCCTGGGAGAACCATGGCTCCGATGCGGTGGTACAGCCTGCTGCATCACCCAGTGGCACGCCGCTCCCTGTTTCAGCCAGCCAAGGCTCCACCACCTCAGCCGAAGGGAGCTGTGTGTAATACCCATCTTCTGTCACTTCAGATGTTCCTGCTCCTCCTAGTTCGAGTCAGTCATTCTGCCAGCAATCCATGGGCAAAGCAACGGCGCAGAAGTAGAATGTGCTCCTGTTCAAGTTGCTGGTGCTGCAGTCCCTTACTTTTTAAGTTGTGGACTCTGCATCTTTCAGAGAACTGATGGCTTGTGCCGAGCTGAGGTGGAGAGCACCAAGCTGTCATTTCTTTGTGAAAAAGGCAGTAGCAGCAATGCACAATTTTGTGGAACTGAAGGTGGGCCAGTCCGCGAGCCTGTAGGTGTGTACCAAAGTGCACGTCAGCGCCGACGTGTGGAGCTGTGACTATGGTTAGGGACAATACATGTCCTTTACGGCCCACTGGGTGAATGTGGTTCCTGCAACAGCCACAACATCAACTTGGACAGGTCACGCCGCTTCCGCCTCCATGCTCTCAGGCCGTTGGTCCTGTGACAGTGTGCGACTCTGCCTCCTCATCCTCCACCATGTCCTCAGCGGTGTCACGCTGTTCTTCAAATGGTTTGCCTTGGCGAACGGAGTCACACAGGGGAGGAACTGCTAAAAGTCATTCATCAAGAAATCGAATCATGGCTTACTCCATGAAAACTGGAAATGGGAACCATGGTGTCCGACAACGGGAAGAACATCTTGTCTGTGCTGCAACAAGGAAGCCTGAGCCATGCACCCTGCATGGCACACGTGTTCAATCTGGTTGTCAAGCGGTTCCTGAAGTGTCCCCCCCATCTGCAAGACATCCTAACAATGGGAAGGAAACTTTGCATGCACTTCAGCCACTCGTACACCGCAATGCACACCCTCCTTGAGCTGCACCGTCAGAACGACATCCCCCAACATAGTCTGATTTGCAACGTTTCCATACGTTGGAATTCCACCCTCCATATGTTGGACCGACTATACGAACAGAGAAAAGCCATCACCGATTTCTTGTTATGCGAGAGTAGGGCCTTACAGGGGAAGTTTTTACCCCCACTGGTTACAATGGACCATACGTTGTTCCCTTCCACCTTTTAGAGGTCTTTGCATCACATCAATACTTGGTGGTGTAGGTGGCATATAATATTTTTGCACACCTTTTCTTTTGTTTGATTTAAAAAAAAAAATGTTGGGTCCATATATTTTATCCTAAGCATATTGTTAAAAGTTAAGTTTTACGTAATGCATATCCTCAATACTTACTTGTGCACACTAACACTTTTACAAAAGCGACCATTTTCTTCTGCCTACCGGCCTCAGCTACTATTCTGATCCTGCCTCCCACCAGATGCCCCACATCTGATGCCAAGTTCTCCTTTTTTCACCCACCTTCATCACCAGGTACTGGTATTGCCACCCACCGCACCAATCTGTCTCTGGGTCACTTTCAGGACTGATGCTGCTGCTGCCACCTCCAGGGTGTCTCATTCTGCCATCATATGTTTTCCTCATGCTGCCACCACCTCCAGGCTGTGTCATTCAGACACTATATGTTCTCCTCATGCTGCCGCAAACTCCAGGCTGTGTCATTCAGCCACTATATGCTGCCGCCAACTCCAGGCTGTGTCATTCAGCCACTATATGCTGCCCCCAACTCCAGGCTGTGTCATTCACCACTATATGTTCTCCTCATGCTGCTGCCACCTCCACGCTGTGTCATTCAGCCACTATAAGTTCTCCTCATGCTGCCGAGAACTCCACGCAGTGTCATTCAGCCATTATATGCTGCCGCCAATTCCAGGCTGTGTTATTCAGCCACTATTTGGTCTCCTCATGATGTTGCCACCTCCAGGCTGTGTCATTCAGCCACTATGTGGTCTCCTCATGCTTCCGCCAACTCCAGGCTGTGTCATTCAGCCACTATATGTTCTCTTCATGCTGCCGCAAACTCCAGGCTGAGTCATTGAGCCACTAAATGGTCTCTTCATGCTGCTGCCACCTCCACACTGTGTCATTCAGCCACTATATGGTCTCCTCATGTTGCTGCCACCTGCACGCTGTGTCATTCAGCCACCATATGGTCTCCTCATACTGATGCCACCTCCAGACTCTGTCATTGTGCTGCTCTGCGACAGTGATTCTAATTGCGATGCCTCTGATCTGCATGTAATACTGAATAAATTATTATTTCACTAACCCAGCACACACCCTATGGGTGTTATAGCAAGGCAAAGTGTTCTATACCTTTATTGAGGCTCTCTGTAGGCCAGAAATTGCCATTTTTAATAGTGATTTGCTATAATAATAAAGATTGAACCTAATTTTTTGGGGAAAAATACATTTTGCCACAGTGATCTTGTAATTATCTTTACAAGATCATTGTGATGTATGTATGTGTGTGTGTATACATATATATATATATATATATATATATATATATATATATATATAAAACCAAAGAATAAGTTGACCAGCACTATTGATTTCAAACTATTGTAAAGACCTGGCTTACAGGTGCAGGCTGCTGGGCTAAATATACAGCAACAGGAGAATACAGCAGCACACTGCTAGCACAAAGATATAGATGAAACATGAGTATATAGATATAACATGAAAAGCTATACAGCTGTAGTGCAATAAATGAAAATATGAAACACACATACGGGGGAGTGGCTACCTCCATGTTGGCTCTTGCACCCTACCCACCTCTATTAGGTGTATATAAGGTGCCTTGGATGTTTCAGACCTTGCAATGCCTGCTGTAATGTTCACACAGAGGCATATTCATAGTGTAGGGTCCGTCCCAGAATGAGGTCACCTTACCGTGGTGGGACGGTCCACGCTATTTGGCGCCAAATTTGCAAGCTAAGTACCTCATAATTTCATATTTTCATTTATTGCACTACAGCTGTATAGCTTTTCATGTTCTATCTATATACTCATGTTTTATCTATATACTCATGTTTCATCTATATCTTTGTGCTAGCAGTGTGCTGCTTTATTCTCCTGTTGCTATATATATATATATATATATATATATATATATATATAATATTGTGGCAAGGAAAGGGTGTATTTCCTTGCTCACCCTGAAGAATCTCACCTGCTTCTTAAGTAATGAGGCAGCAGGGAAGGGAGGTGTTTTTAAGATGGAGACTCAGTCTGATCTGTTGAAAAAGATTAAGGAAGTGTGAGATGTACTCAATCTGGTGTGGTGACCGAGAACTTCAGTCTGGGTATAATCTCCTGTATACCCTGATTAAGCAGAAAATTCGTAAAGATAAATGGGGGTGACTGGTTCTCAAGGTCTTGAGTGTGATGGAAATGTGTTATATGGTTTTGTCTGTGAATATGTAATGATGATAGTGGTGTTTATGAATAATTCAAGAGGGTGATGATGGGTGTTTGTATAAACTTGAGGGTATGTATATATATATAATGAAGGAGGGTGATAGGTGTTCCTGTATAAACTGGAGAATCTGTATATAATGATCGGTGTATATGGGAGAGAGGGAAAAGTATGGGGGAGAAAAGTATCTTGATAGGTGTTTGTGAATGATTGGAGAGGGGGATGGTAAGTGTTACTGTATAAATTGGAGAATATGCATGTATATAATGAATATTTGTGATGATAGGTGTTTCTGTATAAACTGCAGGATGTGTGTGTATATATTGATCGGTGTATATGGAAGAGAGAAGTATAGGGGAGAAGGAAATGATTGAAGGAGAAGGGGGATGATGAAAGAGAGATAGAGGATGGTGAAAATAAAAGAAAAGGCTCTTACTTGGATAGATAAAAGCGTAATTTATTTGTAATTTAATAATATAAAACAGGAAAAAACGCTGGGCCCTAGCGCTTATACTTTCCAATGCATATGAGACAGTTAAAATAATTCATAAATGTAATTCATAACAAGGTCAGTAGATGAAAAGCACTAAATAGTTATACAATGTGCAATAGTAGGTAAATGAACCCGGTGCTGCGACTGCAAGGTATAACAGACCAAGTAAATTGCTCTCGGTACGGCGACCGTAGAGATGTGTGAAATAGTCAAGTAGTCCACGGTGCTGCGACCGTATGCCAGAAAGAAGAAACAAAGTCACAATGTAGCGGTACTGCGACCGTATGCCAGAAAGAAGAAACAAAGTCACAATGTAGCGGTGCTGCGACCGTAGTTGGTAGTACAATTCAATGGGACACAGTGTGTCAATGTTGCGAGGGTGCGTGCTGTCTCTAACAGAGTGAGGGAGCCATGGATTGGCAGTGGGCCAAAAGGAGGAAGCTCCAGCGGTTGCAAGGCTGGGTAGTGGAAAGGGGGAAGAAATATCTTGTGGTACTATGTACCTCTCACCCGGTCACTCCTATGGACTTTGTGATGTCGGTCCTCACTCTGGAAACGAAGCCGCTTGTTTGTGGCTGTCTGCGGTCACTGGTGCTCGGCTTCTCCTCGTGGCGGTGAGCGTGTTGGGCGCGTAATAGAATCCTGGCGAGCTGTGATGATCCTGTGGTTCAGCTGGTGATGATAGTGCTTGCAATGGTGTCTACTGCCTTAAGACTAGACGCGTTTCGGACCCTCTAGGTCCGTCCTCAGTAGTCTGCTTGAACACTGCCAAATTGTGCCTTATATACAGTCCAAGTAAAAGATGGAAGGAAAACATGGTGGAAGATCCGGACCCGGGTCCAAAATGGAATAACAGGAATGGACTCGCAGTCCGGGTGGTGAAAAAAGAGGTAGGTGAATTGGGGAAATAGAGTTTGAAGAGTTAGAGGTTGTAGATGATTAGTATGTGTATATGGCAAGGTGTGGATTTGACCTAAATGTATATATATCTCCAGGTGTGTTCTTATGGAAGGTCTGGTGGAGGTAATAGGTGAAGTATATATTACATGATGAATGGTATGTTTGAGGGGACAAGAGCTGAATAATTAATGTTTGCAGGTATGGCTGGGTAAATGTAGAGGTGAAAACAATTTTTCCATGTAAACTTATGTATAAATCAATGGATCTATAGTCACGAGTAAGAAGAATATAATGAATGGTGTGTATGGAGGGACAAGAGCTGTGTAATTAACAGGTCTGGCAGGTGTATGTGGGAATGGAAACGATTAATTGTATGATTATATATAAATCAATAGATACATAGGTATATATAAGAAAAATGGGCAAGATAACTGATTGTAAGAGTGGATATGGATAACAATTGGTGATATTCTGGGTGATCTAATAAATATGAGTAAGATCAAATTAAGTGGTGCAAGTGGGAGAAGTAGTGAAAAGATATTAAAAAGATGTTTAGGTAAAAAATTGGATAATAGAGGATATATGTAGAATGTGGAGTGCTGCTCTTATTGGAACACATGATTAATAGTAATAAATATGAAATAAAAAAATAAAATATAAAAAATATAAAAAATATTTAAAAAAAATTATAAAATAAAATAAAAATAATAATAATAAATATAAACATAAAAATAAACAAAAATAATAATAAATAATAAAAATAAAAATAAATAAATATAAATAAATAAAAATAAAAATAGTATAAAAATAAAATAAAATAAAAACAATGTAAAATGAATATAAAAATAAAAATGCTAATAATAAAAATAAATCTAAATAATAAAAAATATAAAATAGTAAAAATGGTAAAAGATGTAGTAGAAATAAGAATAAATGTAAATAATTGAATGGGTAAAATTAGTAAAATAATAGAAAATATAATATACTCTGTAGCTGCGTACTGAAATTGTCTGTTTATAGGAATCCGAAAATTTCCAAGTCTGCGTTTAATCCAAAGGGCGCCAGAGTTTGCAGGTCATAGATCATTTTGCTTTCTTGTCTCGACATTTTCCTGATGTGGTCGCCTCCCCTCCAATCGTGTTTTACTTTTTTAATGGCTGCAAAGGTAAGTCCTGATGGGTTCCAGTTATGTTTATCTCTAAAATGCGTTGATAGAGAATGGTTCTCAAATCCTGTTTTTATGTTATGAACGTGTTTTTGTATTCTTTTTTTGAGGCTTCTTTTTGTGCGTCCTATGTATTGTAGTCCACATGGACATGTGATAATATATATCACAGACACGCTGTCACAGGTGAGGAACTCGGTTATCTTGTGTTCCTGTCCATTACCTTTGGATATTATTGTCTCCGTTTTCTTTGGGAAATCCGTGATCTTGCAGTTGGTGCATTTTCCACAGCGAAAAAAACCTTTGAGTTTTAGCCACGTTTCTGTTGGTTTTTGGGTTTCTCCAATCACTGGTTGTTTAGCACTGGGGGCTAGTTTCAGTCCCAAATTCGGCGCTTTCGTGTAAACTATCTTCGGTTTGTCAGTTAAAATTGAGTTTAAGGCTTTGTCCTGTTTTAGTAGTTCCCAATTGCGTTTGATAATATTTTCAATTTGTTTATGTTGGTTGTTAAAGGGTAGGATAATTTTCGGATTTTGTTCCATTGTTGTAAGTTTGGTCTTTGGTTTGAAATAGTCTTTTCTTTCTTGTTTTCTGATTTTTACAAATGCATCTGTCAGTATTTTCTCTGGATAGTCTTTGTTCTTGAATTCTTCTGTTAGAGATCTTGCTTCCTCCTCAAAATCTTCCTCGTTGGTGCAATTTCTTTTTAAGCGTCTAAACTGGCCCTGCGGTACATTTAGGAGCCATTGGGGTAGGTGGCAGCTGCTGAAGAGGATATAGGAATTCCTCGCTGTGGGTTTTTTGTATGTTTGGCATTTTAAATTACCGTCATTGATTGAGATGAGAAGATCTAAAAATTCGACCCGTTCTGTACTGATTTGTGGGGTAAAACGGAGATTAAATTTATTGTCATTAAGAGAATCTAAAAATGTATCCAATTGGGGTCTTGAACCTCTCCAAATCATTATAATGTCGTCAATGTATCGCTTCCATAGGACCAGATCTGCGCCAAGCTTGGGGATAATAACCTGTTGTTCCCAATATCCCATGAACAAATTAGCATAACTCGGCGCAAATCTGGTCCCCATGGCTGTTCCGACCTTCTGGCGATAAAATTGTTGATTAAAAAAGAAATAATTATGTGTTAAAATATATTTGATACTTTCTGTTAAAAAGCCGATTTGGGTGGGAAAAAGTTCTTCTGCTTGGGTTAAAAAATAGTGCGATGCTTCTATCCCTTGTTCATGATTAATACAGGTATAGAGTGAACTTACATCTAGGGTTCCGATTATCCAGTCTTCATGCCACTCTAGTTTTTCCAATGTGGTTATGGTGTCTGTTGTATCCCGTAGATAGGATGGTATTCGTTTCACATAAGGTTGTAAGTAATGGTCTACATATTTGGATAGATTGGACGTGATAGACTGTATACCTGATACTATGGGGCGTCCAGGTGGGTCTGTTGGATGTTTGTGGACTTTTGGGAGGCAATAAAATATTGGGAGTCTTTTTTCTGTTCCTAAGATAAAATCCAATTCAGTTTTGTTTAAAAATTTTTCTAGTAGCGCTGCTTCACACAGGGATTCCAGTTCCTTTATGTACTGTGTTGTGGGGTCTTCTAATAGGAGTTCATATGTTTCTGAGTCTGATAGTTGTCTATTACATTCTTTCACATATTTGTCGGTATCTAAGATCACGATGGCTCCTCCCTTATCAGCTGGTCTGATGGTGATTTGATGGTTATCTTGTAATTCTTTTATTGCCTGAATCTCCTTTTTTGTTAAATTGTTAGTTAGTTTGTTTACAGGTTTTAAATTCCGTATCTCTTTCTTCACGCAGTATCTGAAGGCGTTGATTTCTCCTCCTACTTCTTGTGTTGGGTAAAACGTAGACCTTTTCTTTAAATTAGAATGTACATAATGTTCTGCTGGGAGATCCCTTCTTTCAAGTGGTTTTTTCAGGAAATATTTTTTAAGACTCAAGTTCCTAATGAATTTTTCAATGCCGACATAAACATCAAATTTACTCATCTCTTTAGTTGGGGTGTATTTCAGGCCTTTGTCCAATAGTTTCTGTTGGTGTGGTGTCAAAATGGTTTTGCTCAAGTTGATGATCGCTGTCTCTAGCTGGATTTTCCCATCTTTTTCTTTCGATTCGGGGTTCTTTCTTGATCCGAAATTTCTGTTTCTATTTCTAATTCTCTTTTTCTGCTGTTTTTTTCTCCTCCCAGGTGCTGATTGGATTTTTCTTGTATTTTCTTCGGCTGCATGTATGCTATCATGCTTGTCGTTCTTACTGGTTGGTGGTGTATCTGTGCTATCGTAATTGTCTCCTTCTTTTTCGTGATATTCTCTGTTGGTTGGTTTGGTTCTTGTGTTGGTATCCTCTTCTCCTCTTGTGGGTCTGGGTTTCTGTGCCTCTGGTCTCTTATTGCTTGTTCCCGTGGGTGGCTGTGTGATTGCTGAGTCTGGTGTTTGTTTCTCTGCGTTTCTTGATATGACTTCTGAGGATGGTTCCGGTATTGTGGTCTGTATCCTAAAAAATCATTCTGGGGGTAATAGTTGCCCCTCACTGGTCTATGGTTTGATCCCGATTGTGTCTGGCTTGAATAGGTGGAATAATGATTTTTGTAATAATTATGTCCTGTGTGGTGTCTTGATCTGTGCTCTCCCTGGGAAACAGCATGTCGCTGTAGGGGAGGCACACGGACCCTGTTGAGGAAGCATGGGCATGCTGATATGTGTAGTCAGTGACCAGATGGTCTAGGATTTTATTTTGTTCCTGCGTTATGTTTGTTTTCCCCCTGCAACCTGTCTAAATAAAGCTGGCAAGGTGCCAGGCTTGCATGAATAACCGTTTTCTGCGGGTTTATTGAGTGGAAACGTGTCCCGTGGCAGTGTCCAGGACAATCCCGGAGCTATCCCCAAGGAGGAATCCTTACATTTTGGTGGAGGATGCGGGCATGCCGTTGACAAGGGCAACCCGTTGCCAAGGGCAACGAATGGGTGAGTTGGAGAGGAGCCGTTGCTAGGAGCAACCCCCTGCAAGATTGCAAGTCGGAGGAGCCCAGCAAAGGAGTTCAAGCACAGGATGGTGTCTGTGGAGGAGCGTTGCTAGGGGCAATGGATAGAGATTTTTTTTCTGTAAAAAGGACATCAGCAGGCCGTTGCTGGGGGCAACTGACGTGGACCACAACCGGTGGTCGCCAGGATGAAGCCAAGGTCCCGTGAGTTGTTGGTGGGCGGAATCCCACTGTGGGTGGACTTGGATTGTGTCCAGACTGTATCTCGGATTATGACAGAAATAATTATCTTTGTGAAGTCCCACCCGGAGTCCGGTAAGACTGTTTAAATTACCTTTGATACATGTTTTGGGGCAGTAAGTTATATGATGGAGGTATGTGCGAAACTTACAGTTGAAATTATACTGGGCAGAGACTTTCCGTATTTCTGGCAGCTGTGGGATGCCGAGAGTGCACCTGAGAGTTCGCACCCAAAGGTTCTGGAAGTAGTGAGGACTGGGGGGTCTCTATTGGACTGTGTGAATGGTGCTTTATATTGTGAACCCATGCAGGCTGATAATGTTTTTCTTGAAACACTTATGTTAATGGGTTCTGATGTAAAGAGTGCTGTTGCCACCTCTCCCATGACAAAAGAAAACCTGTGTGAGCTGGAAATAGAAGGTAAAAAGATGATAGTTTTGTTAGATCCAAAATGTGTAATAAGTCTGGTAAAGACCAGCGGCAGAAAGCCAGACCCTGCTGTAATGTCTATACAGGCCGGTATTTGGGGTTATAAAACAATTAATGTGTGTGTTTCTACTCCCTATGGAACCATAGGTCACAAGGTTGCAATAGAGCCTACCTTAGAGTATGAAGTAATGCTGGGGAAGGAGTTTCCCTTTTTTCAGCAGTTGTGGGAAGATAGTTAGGTGACTAGAGCAGGAACACCTGGTAGGCTCACAACACTTGATTTGCACCACATAGCAGGGGACAGTAACACCTCAGAGGCTGAGGACGGGGAGTGTCAGCAGACCCTAGGTATATCTCAGGTGGGAGTGTGCCAGAAAACTAGGGGAGCTGAAGAACAGTCCGCGAGTCAAGATAAAGAGGTGACTGGAAAAGAAGCTACGGAGATGGCTGTGGAAAAACAAAAACTCCAGAAAAGAGTACCGGTGGAGCTGGGGGCTGCACTTAGCCACAGACAGAGTCCTAAGTGAAGGAGATGTGGCGTCTGGACCAGAGAGGGGTTGTAACCAGAAAGGTCGAACCACTGGACCAGATATTGTTGCAGACCCAGGAGCCCTAGTCGTTTTTGCCAGGCCCTGGAGAGACTGTGACAAGACAAAAGAAAAGTCTGCCAAGGAGCCGAGAGACAGTTCAGAGGAACTGTTCAGGAATCACCCTGACTCGCTGGTGCCAAGAGCCATTGAAGTTGTTGCTAGGGGCAACAAACTCACCGCCAAGGGATTGCCGGTCCGACAGGAGTGTTGAGCAAGAGTCTCCAGAGTTGCCAACGTGGTGGGAGAGGAAGACTGCCAGGTGTCGGAGGCACATGTTGTTGATGATAATAACGAGGCACAAGTGGCCACAACCCCGAAAAAGGGGGAGACTTCATCTAGAGATGGAGAAGAGCTGGGTCGATTGTCTGACAGAGGACCAGAGGATGTCTCAAGGTCTAACAGCGAGAGGGATGAGACCGCTCTCCGTAAAAGGTCTCGGAAAAGACGAGCTGGCCTTGGAAAAAAACTGGAGCAGATCCAGAATCTGGAAGAATCCCTGCAGATGGTTTCTGTGAAGTTGACGGAGAAAGAAAAAGAGGTACATTGCTTGACAGAGGAGAGGGACAAATCGCTTGCTGACTTTAAAAAAGAACAAGAAGTGAGGCTTCAGCTGGAAAAAGTCATGGAGCACTACAGAAGTGAGTTTGTGGCTCTGCAGGATGAACTGTCCCGCTTCCAGGGTCTTGTGACCAGCAAGGAGAGTGAAGTGGAGAGTCTGGCCAAGCGGATGTCATTTAAAGGAAGAAGAAGTGAGTCTTCTACATGGTGCATATCAGGCTCTGTGGTGTGATCACAAGGCTAGGCTAGTAGCCATGGAAAAAATTTAAAAAGAAAAGAATGAAATGAAGATGGAAGTTGATGCTCTTACCAGCAATCTGGAGTGTGTCTCTGAAGCTAAGAGACAACTTAAGGTTGAAGTCAAGGTGAAGAATGCCCTTGCACATGCTCTTCAATCTGCTCGTCATGACAAGGACTTGCTCCGTGAGAAGTACGAGGAGGCCCTGGAACAAGAACTTTCAACAGGAGATCTCAGATCTATCTGAACAGATTGGTGAGAGTGGAAAATTTATCAATGAGTTAGAGAAGACCAAGAAACAGTTGCTGGACAGTGAGAAAATTATCTCCGCAAAGCTCAAGAGTGAGCAGCTGAAATATATAAAGCTTGAAGATGACATGAAGATCTTAAAAGAGAGCCTGGAAGCGCAGAACAAAAGGCGCAGAAGGTCCCACGTAGCTGCCTTGGTTTTGCTGGGAGCCCAACTCTACGAGCAGGTGGCTGTGCTGGCAGACAATGAACAGTTGAGGAAACAATTGCTGTCTTCGGAAGATACTGTCAGGGACTTGACAGAGTTACTTGACGGTGAGAGGATGAAGTCCGCTAAGCTCCAGTGTAAGCAGCAAAAATGTGAGAAAAAGGAAGAGGACCGGGAAGTTCTAAAAGAGAGCAGAGACCAAGCTATGGTTGAATTGGCTCAAGAAAGGCTTCTGGGGCAGAAGTTACGGGATACAGGGATGCTTTCTCTGAAGCCCGGTAAAAAGTCCTCTAATGCTAAGATTGAGGTGAAGCCCTGTAAGAAGTCCCCTGAAGCTAGGACTGAGCTGAAACCTGGTGGGAAATCCTCTGAAGTGGAGACTAAGGAGAAGTCAGGTGGGAAATCCTCTGAACCTGAGCAGACCAAAAATTCTGAAGGTAATGCTGAGGCAGAGAAATACTCTGAAGCAGAAGATAAACCAGAGTCAACCTCAAAAGCTGTGAGTAAAGAAAATGGCACAACTGAAGCTACAGGTGAAGAGAAGAGTAAGCCTGAAGAAGCTGCAGAGAAGAGCCAAACAGTAGTAGAAGCTGATTCTACACAAGAATCTGAAGGAGCCAAAGACTCTGAAGCCAAACCTGAGGAAGCTGGTGCCCCTGAAAAGAAAGCTGGAAGGGATGAGGTGAAACCATGGGAAATATCCACTGAAGTCAAAACTGTGGTGAAACCAGTCCTCTAAAGTTGAAACTGAGATTGACCCATTTCGGAGGTCCTCTGAAGCTACAGAGAACAAGACAGTGGTTGGTGAAGCCACTGAGGCGAAAGATTATCTAAAGCAAAGGCAGAGGTCCGGCAAGCCAGAAGAAGACAAAGGTTAGAAGCATCGGTCCTCTCGGTCCTTAATTTCAAGAACCCTGCCCACACCGGGGTGAAGAACATGGTACTGGAGAGGTGTGACCGAGAGACTTGCAATTGGTGGCTGGTAAAAGTCTGGAAGAAAAAAGTCAAGGACTTCAGAAACTGTAGGACAAAAGTTGTCCAAGAGAAAGGAAAGGCAGATGGTTTCTGCCTTTCAAATACATGTGCTCCTTCCCGGTGGTCTGAGCAAGGGGGGGGGGGATATGTGACAAGGTGGCAAGGAAAGGGTGTATTTCCTTGCTCACCCTGAAGAATCTCACCTGCTTCTCAAGTAATGAGGCAGCAGGGAAGTGAGGTGTATATAAGATGGAGACTCAGTCTGATCTGTGTCACCCTGGGAAACAGCATGTCGCTGTAGGGGGAGACACACGGACCCTGTTGAGGAAGCACACAGCTGGAATCTGTGAGTGGTCCAAGAAGTAGTGCAAACTGTGAGTAACATGTTGCAGGAGCCACATGTAAAACAGGCTGAGGGTAGCTCACCAGTTAATAGTCAGGGCATGCTGATATGTATAGTCAGTGACCAGACGGTCTAGAATTAAATTTTGTTCCTGCACTATGTTTTTTTTTTCCTCTGCAATCTGTCTAAATAAAGCTGGCAAGGTGCCAGGCTGGCATGAATAACTGTTGTCTGCGGGTTTATTGAGTGGAAACGTGTCCCGTGGCAGTGTCCAGGATGATCCCGGAGGTATCCCCAAGGAGGAATCCTTACAATATATATATATCGCAGTGTTAGGAGTTGTGCTGGCCACGGACGCACTCCTTCTCCGCTGCCCGGCACAGTCTGCGTTGTGATTCGCATTCCTCGATGCGATCGCGCCCAGCCCACTGCCCGTTACCTTCCCCGTCGTCCCCGTGTTTCCTCTGTTCTTCCTGCCTACTGGCGCGCGCATCCTCGCCTCCTAGGGCGCGCGCGTGCCGGCTCTCTAAAATGTAAACGGCCAGTACACCACTAATTGGTTCTTGTTGTTTCCTACCACTATATATGTCTGCACTTCCTTTAAACCCTGCTGGATCTTTGTGCCCCACAGCCTGAGAGAAAGCGTTTCATACTTGTGTTCTGCCTTACTGTGTACCAGACCTCCTTGCTGCGTTCCAAACCACGCTCCAGTGCCGCCTGACCTTCCTGCCTGTCCCCGACTACGAGTTTGCCTTACCCTTTCTTTGCCATGCTTCACCTCGGCAGCCTGTGTGGACGAGTGTTATCAGGGGTTGCCACCTGGGTATGGCAGCGGGGGGGAACAGGCTAGCAAAAAAAAAAATAGGATGGTGGGAGCTACCCTTTAAAGCTGATATTTCCATATTATTCTCTATTAGTTTAATACAATTCTAATAGATAATTTTAAAATTCTTTTCATACATGTTTCTTTATAAATTCATTGTCCTCATTCAGCAGCAGTTATCATCATTTATTCTTCTGTTTTCATTAATCGTGTGGATTGTAAAGCTCTCATTTTTATTAGTCATTTACATTTGTTCTATTAACCTTCGCTTCTAAACTGTTTTATCCAATCACATGTCCTTGTGCTCTGTATTTGCTGAAAGAAAGTTGCCCGTGCTTTTGTCATGATTTTGCAGAGGATTTAACTTTTCATTGTCTGAAGGTTTTGTATAATCTCAGAGCACCACTGAATTCTTTTCTTTAACCTGCTTTTGCAAAATTTTTAGGACATATTTATTGTTTGAAGAGTACCTGTCACCAAACAAAACTTTTAATATATTGTTCCTTATGTAATTATAAGACCCTTTGCTTTTTACTTGCTATTAAAATTCTCAACCTATGTTTTTAATTTGATTGAAAAAAATGGCCTCTAGGTGGCTCTGTAATGTTCCCTGTGTAAGTCCAACAGTTAGCTTGGTCTCCTCCCCACCTGGCAGGAAACCAAACTCAAAAAGTGTGTGTGGTGAATGGTGAGGCACAGCTCTTGCAAGCTTCAGTGACGTTGGGCCTGCTGAGGAACGCTCACTTTCTCCTGCTGGGAGCTCACACAATGTGATAAAGGGAAAAGGTATGATACA
This sequence comes from Hyla sarda, assembly GCF_029499605.1. NCBI lineage: Eukaryota > Metazoa > Chordata > Amphibia > Anura > Hylidae > Hyla > Hyla sarda. The sequence goes on along the minus strand of NC_079194.1, from coordinate 208,079,534 downwards.
GAACTAGTTAGGGAATATAATCTGAGTTAGTTTAGAAAATTATGGTTTGATGACCAGTACTCTTTAACAAGTAAATTATTAGCCTAAGTATGGTTTGATTTGGGGAGTTTGCTGGGTAAAGAGTAGGGGGAACAATATGGTGTGCTCAAATCTGGTCTGGGGTCTGAAGGAGAGAAAGATCTCTGTCCAATGTGCCAGTTATTAGCTGCAGGAGGTCTGGTTGCCTCTTGGGCCTATGGTACGGTCCGAATTTATTAGCGGTAAATCGCTATTAAAAATGGCTATTTCTGGCCTACAGAGACCTTAATATGGGTGTAGAACACTTTGCCTTGCCGCAAAAAGCATAGGGTGCATACTGGGTTAGTGAAATAATACTGTTATTCAGGATGACATGCAGATCAGAGGCATTGCTATTAGAATCACTGTCGCAGCGTGGCACAATCACAGAGCCTGGAGGTGGCATCAGTATGAGGAGAACATATAGTGGCTGAATGACACAGCGTGGAGGTGGCGGCTGCATGAGGAGAACATATAGTGGCTTAATGACACAGCTTGGAGGTTGCAGAAGCATGAGGAGACCATATAGCCTCAATAGGGGTGTAGAACACTTGGCCTTGTCCTAACACGCATAGGGAGTGTGCTGTATTAGTGAAATAATACTGTTATTCAGTATGACATGCAGATTACAGGCATGGCTATTAGAAACACTGCCGCAGATCGCCTGGATGTGGCAGCAGGGAGACCATAGTGATATATAGAAAAAGAGGAAACAGAAAAGAGAGCGCACTAATGTGCCATGATTCTGTATGTATGGAAAATACACAGGTAGACAAGGACTGCTGTGCTCACCTGGGGGTGTTGTGTTACAGACACAACACCGTTGAAGGCTTATTCCCCAGATCCCTGGGAGGTAGCGGTGGAAGAGCTGCTGGGCACCCGTTCGTCTCGGGAACTGGTCCTGGACGTCTGATATGAGGAGAAAAATAGTGGAATCCTGGTTCCACAAAGAAGTGGTGCTTAGGTAGCGCTCGTTTCCAGCGGGAGACGAAAGATTGTAGTCCACGAACTTATGGCGGAACTCCCGGGCGATCATATGACGTCAAAATTGAAGAGACTAAAGAGAATTTTTATTTATTTTAATTTGAATTTATTTTCATTTTTTGAGTACTCATTCTGGTGAACATCGAGCTGGTGGTCCTCCACTAGGCTAGATACCACCTGTTCCAGCCCCTGCCTCTCAGAGCCCCCCTGACGGTGAAAGTGCAAATGTTTCATTTAATCAGTTATGATTAATTGTTATCGCTCTATCAATTTTTTGAAATTTAAATTTAAGATTTAATAATAAAATGTGTGGTTACAAAAGACCAAAACCAACAAGGAGTCACATGGCGGCACAATGACAGAGCCTAGAGGTGGCAGCAGCATGAGGAGACCATAATCTGGCAGAAAGACAGCCTGAAATTGGTGGCAGCAAGAGGAGACCACATAGTGGCTGAATGACACAGCCTGGAGTTGGCGACAGCACGAGGAGATCATAGGGCCTCACAATCCCTAAGATAAAAATAATAATTTTTACATTTAAATTGAAGATTTATGGTAGCTAGTGCTACCTTAAAAATTTTTTAAGTAATGTATAAGAAGCATAAGGAGACCATATAGTGGCTGAATGACGCAGCCTGTAGTTGGCGACAGCATGAAGAAACAATAGGGCTTCACAATCCCTAAGATTAACCTGTTAAGGACCCAGGGCGTAAACTTACGCCCTGAGTCCTGGTCCTGCGATATAACGATCATATCGCGGCGGGCCCGATGTCATAGTGAAGCCGGGACCCGCCTCTAATAGTGCGCGGCACTGATCGCGGTGCCGCGCGTTATTAACCCTTTAGCCGCACGCTCAAAGCTGAGCTGCGTGGCTAAAAACGAAAGTAAAAGTGACTGGCTCGCTCAGGGAGCTGTTCGGGATCGCCGCGGTATAATCGCGTCATCCCGAACAGCTGTAGCACAGGAGGAAGGTCTCTTACCTTCCTTCCTGCAGTACGATCGCCAAATGAATACTTCAAGCCTGAGATGCAGGCTTGAGCAATCAATCGCCGAAAACACTGATTGATCCATTCCTATGCGGATGCATCAATCAGTGTTAAAGATCAGTAAATGCTATTTTATAGCCCCTTATGGGAGCTATAATATTGCATAAGAAAAGTGTAAAAAAATCATTAACCCTTTCAATTATCCCTTCCCACAATAAAAGTTTGAATCACCCGGCATTTCCAAGAATAAAAAAAAAAAAAAAAAACAGTGTAAATAAAAATAAACATATGTGGTATCGCCGGGTGTGGAATTGTCCGAATTATAAAAATATACCTCTTTTTAAACCGCACGTTCAATGGCGTACACGCAAAGAAATTCCAAAGTCCAAAATAGCGAATTTTTTAATCAAAAAAGTGTTTTCTTTTTTATAAAAAGTGATCAAAAAGTCTCATCAGAACAAAAATGGTACCGCTAAAAACTTCAGATCACGGCGCAAAAAATTTGTCCTCATAGTGCCCTAAACACAGAAAAATAAAGTTACAGGGCTCAGAAAATGACAATTTTTAACGTATACATTTTCCTGCATGCATTCATGATTTTTTTCTGAAGTGATACAAAATCAAACCTATACAAGTAGGGTATCATTTTAACCATATGGACCTACAGAATAAAGATAAGGTGTCATTTTTGCCGAAAATGTACTGCGGAAAAACGGAAGCCCCCAAAACTTATAAAATAGTGTTTTTTCATCAATTTTGTCGCACATTGATATTTTTTCCCGTTTCACCGTAGATTTTTGGGAAAAATTACTAATGTCTTTACAAAGTATAATTAGTGACGCAAAAAATAAGCCATCATATAGAATTTTTGGTGAAAATTTTTAAGAGTTATGATTTTTTAAAGTTAAGGAGGAAAAATTGAAAATATAAACAACGGAAAAAGCCTGGGTCCTTAAAGGGTTAAAAGATGAATTTTCAAATTTAAATAGAGGATTTATGGTAGTTATGGTAGTTATGGTATTTATAGCTAGTGCTACCTTAAGAAATTTTAAGTAATATACAAGCAGCATGAGGAGACCATATAGTGGCTGAATCACACACCCTGGAGGTGGCAGCAGCATGAGGAGACCATATTGTAGCTGAATGACACATCCTGGAGTTTGCAGCAGCATGAGGAGGAAATGCCAGCCATGAGCGCTCTCTGCTTATGTCCCTGCTGCCGGCGGGGCTGAGATTTGCATCGTGGGACATGCCCGCATGCGAATCCCAGCCTGTCACTCACCTCCCTCATCTTCCACCTCTCCTTGTCCTTGCAGCCCCAGTGCGTGTGCCCTCCTAGGGTGTGCACGTGCCGGAGCTCTTTCACTTAAAGGGACAGTGCTTTATTAATCAAGTGTCTACACCTGTCCTCTGTTCTTAAATATCAACTCCTCCCTTGTTTCCCTGATGGATCTTTGGTTACCTTGTGCCATAGTGAAAATCCTGTGTTTCTGTTACTGTGTACCTGTTCCTTGGTACCTTACCTTCCCTGCACCTGTGTCACCTGCCCTGACCTACTGCTTTCTTGCCACATCCTGCCATTCCACCTCCTTTCTACCTGTGTGGACGAGTCGTGCCTGGTGTAGCGACCTGGGTGCCACCTGCCACAGCAAGACTGTCACACTTTGCGTTGGGCTCTGGTTAAAACCAGCGGCACCTTAAACTCCGCTCCCTGGCAAGGCTCACGTTATCATCCACACAGGCCCAGAGAATCCACCGCCTGTCATGTCTCGTTACAAGGAGAACATATGGTGTCTGAATAACAAAGCCTGGAGTTTGCGGCAGCATAGGGAGACAATATAGTGGCTGAATGACACATCCTGGATTTTGCGGCAACATGATGAGAACATATGGTGGCTGAATGACACAGACTGGAGGTGGCGGCAGCATGAGGAGAACATATGGTGGCTGAATGACACAGACTGGAGGTGGCGGCAGCATGCGGAGAACATATGGTGGCAGAATGAGACAACCTGGAGGGGGCAGCAGCAGCATCAGGAGTCCTGAAAGTGACCCTGTGACAGAGTGGTGCAATGGGTGGCAATACCAGTACCCAGTGACGAAGGTGGGTGAAAAAAGGTCAGACACGGAGTAATATTTGTAAGTGGGGAGCAGCGCCTTAAATCTGTTTTTCACTATCCATATTTATGAAGTGTTGGTGTAGCACCATGGTGAATCTACTCTGATGCATCAGGAACACTTCAGGAACCGCTTGCCAACCAGATTGAACACGTGTGCCATGCGGGGCGCATGTCTCAGGCTTCCTTGTCGCAACACAGACAAGATGTTCTCCCCGTTGTAAGTCACCATGGTTCCCATTTCCAGTTTTGAGTAAGCCATGCTCCGATTTCTTGATCAATGACTTTTAGCAGTTCCTCCCCTTTGTGACTCCGTTCGCCAAGGCAAACCATGTGAAGAACAGCGTGACACCGCTGTGCCCTGCACACATGGTATGCTGAAGGTGCACTGAGTCTTGTCCGTGCAGTGGAGGCAGAGGACACGGTGGAGGATGAGGACATGGAGTAGCACACTGTCACAGGACCAACAGCCTGAGAGCGTGGAGGAGGAAGCAGTCCTGTCCATGTTGCTGTTGTGGCTGTGCAGGAACCACATTCACCCAGTGGGCCGTGCAGGACATGTATTGTCCCTGACCATAGTTACAGCTCAAGAGGTCGGCGCTGCTGTGCACTGCTGTACACGCTGACAGGCTCAGGGACTGGCCCACAAAATTGTGCAGGGCTGGTACTGCCTTTTTCGCAAAGAAATGACGGCTTGGGACTCTCCATCTTGGCTCGGCACAAGCCATAAGTTCTCTGAAAGGTGCAGATTCCACCACTTGAAAAGACTGCAGCACCAGCAACTTGGACAGGAACACATTCAGCTTCTGCGCCGTTGGATGAGTGGGCGCATACTCTTATCTCTTGGACATGGCTTCACTGATGGATTGCTGCCGGAATGACTGACTCAAAGTAGGAGGAGCAGGAGCATCTGGAGCGACAGAAGGAGGGTGTGACACACAGCTCCCTTCGGCTGAGGTGGTGGAGCCTTGTCTGGCTGAAACATGGAGCGGCTTGCCACTTGGTGATGCAGCAGACTGGACCACCACATTGGAACCACGGTTCTCCCAGGCCGCTTCATGGTGGTGCAGCATATATTAAAGCAGTGCCGTGGGGCCAACATTGGCACCTTCTGCTGACACTTCACCTTCTGCCGACACATCTTGCATGTGGTTATGTTAACCTCCTCCGCATGCTTGATGAAAAACTTCCACACTGCTGAGTAGCTGATTTTCCCACCAATAGTCCGCACTAATTAACTGCTACTGCTGCCATCTCCAGGAACCCCTGTTCCACTTCCTCCCAGGACGGTAGGCTGCCGCAAAGCAGGTGGTCTCCCCAGGCACATTTGGCTCCAGAATTTCCATTTCTGCCACTATGCTGACTGCCAACCATGCAACCACCTTGCTGGCTCAGCTGCTGCCTCACAGGCAACCTGCAACCCTCTTCTCCTGATGATGATGAAGCCTCTTCTGCACCCTGCTCCAAATTTTGATTGCCTTCATCATCATCAACAGTCACTGATGCCCTCTTCAGGTTCCTCAACAGTGTCTGCTTCAGGACCCTGAATGCTGGCAACACCACCTCCCACATCACTCTCCTCATCACTACTTGCCCGCCTAGCGGAGAAAGCGGCGGATGTCTCCTCCACTTCTTGGCTGGGCAGTACCTGCTGACTGTCCACTATTAGATCATCCTCACTGAATAGTGAAGCTGAACCCACAGCATAAGATACCTCTGTAGGGGAGGGAACAGCATAGGACAGAGGCAATGGGAGGACAGAGATTGCTCCCGGGCCATGCCAACTGAGAGTTGTGTCTGAGGAACCTACCAGGGGCACCAGGGGTGTAATCATGGGAGACGTTTGTGCTGTCCCATGATTATAGGGGGTACTAATAGTTTTCAGTTCAACTAGTCCGGATTATCCTACACCATAAAAGGTATACATAATTGTGACAGTTCATATGTCTTATATTTATTGACCTATGTTTGTGGCATGCAATATGTGGGCCGCACGGTTCAGGCCGTGCAGTCCCGCATGAACAAACACAGGTCAAACGTCAACAGAAATGTTTTCCTCCATAGCGTTTCACGTCACGTTGCATTAAAACACTATAAAGAAATTAACAGCATTAAATTAACCATCATTGAAACTATTCCAGACTACATCCGTAACAGGTTCCAGAGACTGATTAATAGAGAGTCATTTTGGATTTTTACTTTAGGTACTTTATTTCCGGAAGGATTGAACGAGACAATTGAAAATGCCCGGTAATTATTTATTTTTTATTTAATTTTATTTATTGTATACATTTTTTTTCTTTTATGTTGTTATTTTATTTTCTTATTCATTTTTATACATTTTTTTATTTTGATTATTATTTTTTTTATTCATATTTTGTTTTATAGTTATTTTTTATTTAAATTTTCTTATTTTTATTTATTTATTATTATTTTTATATTCATTTTTTTATTTATTTTTTATTTTTACTGTCTATTATTTTTTCCATACTCACTCATTTATCATCTTCTCTCTACCAGTCAATTTTTCCATTTACACATTATGGTTTCAGTATAATGCCCTACTCCATTCAATATAGTGGTCAGATGGCTTGGTGCTCCACAACCCCTGCATTCCTTTATATACTAACATATAAGTTTATATTATATGTATATATATATATATATATATATATATATATATATATATATATTATGTTTTTTTTTTTTTTTTGTATATGGTCTTTTTTATATATATTGCTCATATGTGAACCCTCCCCCCCCCCCCTTCCTTTTATATATGTGTATCTTTGTATATTGGGTGGTTTCCCTCCAGTGGAGCCCTGGGGGTTAATCCCTCATGGGCTCACCTGGAGGGTTAACCACCCAGCTCCCTATATACAGCATGCCTGTACTCACCTGAGTATGCCTGATGAAGCAGATAATCTGTGAAACGCGTTGCATGATGGGTGATTAAAGTGTATTCGGCCCCACGAGTGTGTCCAGCGCCTGTTGATGTCCGCCGCTCTCTTGGAGGCTCCTTGGCTTTTTGTCTATCTGTTCTGAGGTGGACCGGCTGCCGGCATACCTTTACACAAGCCTTTTTCCATTGTTACACTTGGCGAGTGTAACATCCTGGGTGAGCATTGTATTTAGCTCTGTTCACCCTTGTATTTTTAAGTGGTAATGCGCTAGGTTGCGCCCTCTCTATTCCTTAACTGAGAGTTGTGTCTGAGGAACCTACCGACTGTTAACTGGGGATGTCAGATGTCACTTGTGATGAAGCGAATGACCGTGTTAACCAATCGATGATGACGGCAGATGGGTTGCTGGTCGAGACACGACCGCTAGCTGATACCCGGAGCTCAGGCCTCTTGCTGCGTCTCCTGTTGCCACTCCCCCCTAGTCTGCTGCGACATCTGCCTGAGCCTGATGAATTTAAGCCTCTGCCACTCCTCTGTGCACATTGCCCTGGCACTTCTTTGCCTGGCATACTTAGTGCGTATGTGAGAGGAGTACAATACGCTTCACTATGCTTAAAACGGTATTTGCCTAGAACTGCAGCAGGTGTGTACTTTTGGCTGGCTTTTTACTGTAACTAGGCACTTAAGACTTTATCAGAAACAAAATGGTACAACACTTAGATGTACGTATGTGGTATGCACTTATGAGGGCAATAGAATGCGCTTAACAGAATTTGTCTAGAACAGCAGCAGGTGTGTACTTTTGGCTGTCCTTTCACAGTATCTAGGCCCTTGAGACTTTAACAGGAACAAAATAGTAAACCACTTAGATGTACGTATGTGGTATGCACTTATGAGGGCAGAAAAATGTGCTACAGTATGCTTAACAAAGTTCAGGGTGGGCCATTTATATGGATACATCTTAATAAAATAGGAATGGTTGGGGATATTAACTTCCTGTTTGTGACACATTAGTATATGTGAGGGGAAACTTTTCAAGATGGGTGGTGACCATGGCGGCCATTTTAAGTTGGCCATTTTGAATCAAACTTTAATTTTTTCAATAGAAAAAGGGTCATGTGACTCATCAAACTTATTGGGAATTTCACAAGAAAAACAATGATGTGCTTGGTTTTAACGTAACTTTATTCTTTCATGAGTCTTTTAAAAGTTTCTGACCACTTATAAAATATGTTCAATGTGCTGCCCATTGTGTTGGATTGTCAATGTGACCCTCTTCTCCCACTCTTCACACACTGATAGCAACACCGCAGGAGAAATGCTAGCACAGGCTTTCAGTATCCATAGTTTCAGGTGCTGCGCATCTCGTATCTTCACAGCCAGGGCCGGCGTTAGGTGTTCTGGTGCCCTGTGGGAGCTAACCTTGTGGCGCCCCCCCCCCTATAACCCCTCAAACATACAAACAGAGGAAAAACATCTTTGTAACAAATATTTTTTTTTAATTACAGATAATTTAAAGAAGATATCCCATGCAGCAAAGAAAAAAAAATACCTAGCCATTCCATAGTATATTCACCTACCACCTCTCTGACATGTTTGTGATTTTTTTTCCGCCCCCATTCACCAGCTATTCAGCTCATAAATTCCAGTTACTTCCTGGTTATGGTGGCTCTGCCTGTGATCTCAAAGACTACATTTCCCTGCATGCGCTGCTCACATTTCCTGCTCTCAGCTGCCTGAGCAGAGAGCTTGTTACCACCCCTAACTTATGTTAGTCACTCCTACAGCTCTGCTAGCTCACTCCCACATAACACTGAGCTCCAATCATAGCCCTATACAGCAGGGTGGCCACATAACACTGAGCTTCAATCATAGCCCTATGCAGCAGGGTGGCCACGAGGAAACAAAATGTAATCTCAGTGCTCAGAGAGAGGGACCCTGGAGTTGAAGCTGCAGTTTTACACTGTAAAATCACTCCCTCCCCCTCCTGCTTTACAGTGGCACAATCACCTCCCCCCCTTCTCTGCCCTGCACTCCTCTCTCCCCAGTGCTCAGTGTGACAGGTCTACTCTCCCTCCCCTCCATTCTCAGTGTGACAGGTCTACGCTGGCAGCTCCCTCCCCTCCCCCCTCTCCTCCGTTCTCAGTGTAAAAACATTAGCAAGGAGAGGAGAGAGAATCAGCCTGTTTGCTGACTCTGCTATGATCTGAATCAGCCGGCATATAGGCAGTGCTGCTCAGCCAATCACTGCAGAACAGAGGGAGGACAGTGTGAATATTCATCAGATGGGAGGGGCTAAGGCCGAGCACAGGGAGCTCTCTGCAGCACAGGGGTTTTCTGGGTAATTGTCACGTCACAGCCCCTGGATGCTGCTGATAACAGCCTGAATAGGGGGTCGAAAGTCATGAAAACCTGGAACAGCTGAATTTCCTGTCAGACAGAAGAATGCAGAAAAAGCTTGTTTCTTAGCAGCACTGGTAATGGAAGTGATTTGCAAACCTATATAACTTTACCTTCTGCACTAAAAGCTGAACAATTTTTTACTGTGAGACTTGTCCTTTAAGTGCAAGTGCAAACAAGTACAATAATAAATAACTGGATTGACTGGTAACAAACATGTATATCAATGTATACATAAGTTATACATAAGTTTATGTATTGTAGAAACAAGAGCTATGTTGTCAGAACACTATGTCTAACTATTTTACAACACTAAGCATGCATAGACTCTCATAGACATTTCTTCAACCAATGTTTTTGTTTGGCACCCTCTAGACCAGGGGTCTCAAACTCAAATTATCTGGGGACCACTGGAGGTAGCAGCTGGGTGAGGCTGGACCGCATGCATCCCTTACATATAATGCCCACATCATGCGCTCCTTACATATAATGCCCTTATTATGCGCCCCTCATCATCTACCAGCAAACCCCCCCCATTCCCCCTACCCCCTTGTGGTAATAGCATGACCTGACAGATGATGGGGGTTCTACTTCTGGGGGTTCCCCACATTAGGTAGGCAACAGGTTCCCCACATTAGGCAGTAGCAGGTTCCCCACATTAGGTAGAAGCAGGTTCCCCACATTAGGTAGAAGAAGGTTCCCCACATTAGGTAGAAGCAGGTTCCCCACATTAGGTAGTAGAAGGTTTCCCACATTAGATAGTAGCAGGTTCCCCACATTAGGTAGAAGCAGATTCCCCACATTAGGTAGTAGCAGGTTCCCCACCACATTAGGTAGTAGCAGGTTCCCCACATTTGGTAGTAGCAGGTTCCCCACATTAGGTAGCAGCATGTTCCCCACATTAGGTAGTAGCAGATTCCCCACATTAGGTAGTAGCAGGTTCCCCACATTAGGTAGAAGCAGGTTCCCCACATTAGGTAGAAGCAGGTTCCCCACATTAGGTAGCATTGTCGTCACCCCCCCCCCCCCCCCCCCGACTCACAGACAGACACACACACACACACAGACACACTTACCTGTCCTGCGCTGGGCTTCTCCTCTCCGGCAGCGGCCTGACGAGTGACGTCACTGACGTCCTCCTGTGCGGGTCTGTAGAGGGACGTCACATGCACCCCTCATCAGACTCGCCAACCGGAGACCGGGAGGAGGAGGGCGGGGTAAGTGACGCCTTCCGGCATTTAACGCTGCTTGCCCGAAGCAGGGCTAAATGCCTGAATAAGTTACCTGCCCGGAAGTGCATGTCCCGGGCGTCGGGCACTACAAATTACACATACCTGGTGCGAGACCCCTACTCTAGACAATTTAAAGCACACAATATGCCACCTTCATTCCCATCACCAAAACCCTTGGCCACCCGTTCAATAAAACACTTGCCTCCCCTTAATAAGTCCCCTGCCCTCCTTCACCAGTCCCCTGTCCCCCTTAATCAGTCCCCTGTCCCCTTAATCAATTCCCTGTCCCCCTTAATCAGTCCCCTGTCCCCCTTAATCAGTCCCCTGCCCCCTTGATCAGTCCTATGCCCCCCTTCGCCAGTCCCTTGCCCCCTTAATCATATGCAGACCCCCTTAATCAGGCCCTCCCCCTTCACCAGTCCCCCTTAAGCAGACTCAGACCCCCCTTCACCAGTCCCATGTTTTTATCACTCAGTCCCCTGTCACTCATAATCAGACCATCTCCCCCCTTCACCCCTTAATCAGACCCTCCCCCCTTCACCAGTCCCCCTTAATCAGACTCAGACCCCCCTCCCCCAGTTCACTTCTCTGTCCCCATTAATCAGACTCTCTCTCTTTATTCCATAATTAGACGGACGGACCCTGCCCCCCTTCACATATCCTATGCCCTGTTTAAAAAATAAATAAATTAAAAAAGCACAAAATAAAACAATTATTTAGAACAGCCAGGTACTTACTTTTGAAGCCTGCTGCGCTGCTCCCTGGAATCAGCTTGTAGTGCACTGGCCACCTTCACACTGCACACAGGGAACGTGTCAGCTTCAGTGCAGAAAGAGGGAAACACATAATCATGTAGCAATTTCGCATATCCAATGGCCTTGAGGTTTCCATTCATGAAGAATGGCCCTACTATCTTTGTACCCCATATTCCACACCATACCATCAATTTTTGAGTTCCAACAGTCTTGGAGGAATCTATCCAATGTGGGTTAGTGTCAGACCAATAGCGGTGGTTTTGTTTGTTAACTTCCCCATTCACAAAAAAGTTTGCCTCATCACTGAACAAAATCTTCTGTGTAAACTGAGGGTCCTGTTCCAATTTTTGTTTTGCCCATTCTTCAGCACCTGAAACTATGGATACTGGAAGCCTATGCTAGCATTTCTCCTTCAGTGTTGCTTACAGTGTGTGAAGAGTGGGAGAAGAGGGTTGCATTGACAATCCAAAACAATGGGCAGCACATTGAACACATTTTATAAGTGGTCAGAAACTTTTAAATAACTCATGAAAGAATAAAGTTACGTTAAAACCAAGCACATCATTGTTTTTCTTGTGAAATTCCCAATAAGTTTGATGTGTCACATCACCCTCTTCCTGTTGAAAAAACTAAAGTTTGATTCAAAATGGCCAACTTAAAATGGCCGCCATGGTCACCACCCATCTTGAAAAGTTTCCCCCCTCACATATACTAATGTGCCACAAACAGGAAGTTAATATCACCAACCATTCCCATTTTATTAAGGTGTATCCATATAAATGGCCCACCCTGTAATTGTGTACAACACCAGCCAGTGAGTACTTTTGCCTGGCTTTTCACAGTATCTAGGCCCTTGAGATTTTAACAGGAGCAAAATAGTACACCACCTAAATATATACGTATGTGGTATACACTTTTGAGGGCAGAAAAATGTGCTACAATATGCTTAAAAAAGTATTGGTGTACAACACCAGCCAGTGAGTAATTTTGCCTGGCCTTTCACAGTATCTAGGTCTTTGAGACTTTAACAGGAACAAAATAGTACACCACAGCTGTACGTATGGGGTATTCACTTATGAGGGCAGAAAAATGCGCTACAGTATGCTTAAAAAGTATTTGTGTACCACATCAGCCGGTGAGTACTTTTCTCTGGCCTTTCACAGTATCTAGGCCCTTGAGACTTAAACAGGAACAAAATAGTACACCACTTAGATGAACGTATGTGCTATGCACTTATGAAGGCAGAAAAATGTGCTACAGTACGTTTAAAAAAGTATTTGTGCACAACACCAGCAGTACACACCAGTGCTGCAGCACACAGTCACTGTGTACTACCCCAAAATTGCACTTTCTCTCTCAGTCTCACTCCCTTCCCTATCAGTGCTTCTAGGCCAGATTTTAGCTTGAGCTGAATCGCTGCTGTTCTTCTGTGCAACACACTGCTCTTTGTAATAGAACGCTGCAGACAGTGACTGGGAGGTAAATCTCTGTAATAAGAAAGCTTTTCTTTGAAACACACACTGCCTCTTTCCCTCTCTCTGTGCAACAGAACACTGACTTCATTAGGAGGTGAATTGCTGCTGGAAAAAGCTTTTCTGTGCAACACACAGCGCTGTCTGTATCTATCTATCTATCTCTCTGCAGTGAAAGGCTGAAGTGACTGGCTGCAATATGGCTGTCAATTATATAGTGCTGTGACATCACAGGGGTGACTGGCTGCTGATAGGCTGCATCCTGCATGTGATTCAGGGTCATCCTGCCTTCCCAGGATTCCTTGCCCCATGTCCTCACATGTGGATCAGCCATTTTAGATGCCCTAGAGTCTGGACCGCACTAAGTGGAGTTTAATTAAGCAATTTGCGTGATAGAATCCTGGCGATATTCACAATCGTTATGAATCGAATTTTTCCTGAAATTCATTACAAATTCAGATTCTTCACATTCGATTCGCTCATCCCTAATTTTTTATGATTAGTTGGGGTTTGGACACTTAGACTCTGACTGATCGAAACCTTTTATATGTCTCAACAACATTATATACAGTATTTTTCTTCTTAATTTTTTATGACTGTTCATTTAGGCAATAGCACCTTCTAGTGTAACAAAAAAAGGGAAGTGTACAATAAAATAACGACCTGAAAAACGACCAACGTGTTTTAGGGTTACCCTTACTCAAGGTAGGACCTTGAAAAAGGGTAACCCTGGAATGGCTTGGTCGTTTTTTTACAGCCATACAGACCAATTTAATGAAGTGTGCAGCATGTCGTCTGAGCACTAGCAGGCTAACTCCCCCGCCTCTTCAACCTCTTCAGCAATGCTGATAGCACTCACATCTGTTTCCCAAAAACAACCTCTGGATATGACTGTGTGCACGTGCACTCAACTCTTTTGGTTGACCATGGCATGGACGGTTCTGAGTAGATACTGTCCTGTGAAACTGCTGTATGGTCTTGCCCACTGCTCTGCAGCTCAGTTTCACGGTCTTGATAAACCTGAGACCTTGTAACACTAAGGAGTCACATGACACTGGGAAAGTTAAATTTCTAATTAGGCCCAATTTGGACATTTCCACACTTGGACATTACTCATATTTACTAAAATGTGAGGGGTGTACTCACTTATGTCAGATACTGTACATTTTACCATAACACAATAGATGCATGGTGAAAAGTGTTATCTTGGCAACTATAGAGCAAATATAGTATGTTGGTATAATTATTAGACATGTGCAATTCGGTTCGGCACGAATGTCTAAATTAACGAATTTTACCGTTTTCGTGCATTCGGACCGAACCGAATGCACGAAAACATATTTTGAACATTCCCGAATAGCCACGATAATACCAATAGCAAAGTAACGAATACATTCGTTATTTCCCAACCATAATGCTGTAAATAACGAATGCATTCGTTATCTGTAAACGAACGTGAAGAATTCATTCTGATAACAAATATAATAAAAAGGATACAGATAGTTTGATTTTTCGGATACATTCCGTATTTGGGTACATTCGGTAAATCTTTTTATTCTTTTTTTGGACTTTAGCGATCCTAAAAAATTATGGAGATACCTTTTTTATAAAAATTTCGTAGGGTATCATAAAAAAATCATAATAAAAAAGATACAGTGGTGATGGAAAAAATTGTATCTAATGAAATGTATCATTTTTATTATGAAATGTTTATTCATTTTTAAACAGGGATCAATTTATGTGAGCGGGTAAAGCACTAAAAATGTAGCCGACAATAATGAAAATGTAGTGTGTGCTTGTTTTTCACTTTTTTTTTAAACATTTTTAGGTAGTACTACTACTCCCAGCATGGAACACACTCTTCCATGATGGGAGTAGTAGTTACCTATACTAATTGACAGATTGCAGGGGTCCCTTGCGATCCTCTTGTATAATGTATAGATGCGCCGGCTGCTCTTCTATGGTCCCCTGCACTCACATATATGTACACATATTCATATTTCCCGCAGAGCTGTGATTGGCCAGATGGTTCCAGCCAATCACAGCTCTCTGTGAGAAATAGGAATATGTGTATATATGCGGCCGTGCAGGGGACCATAGGAGAGCGGCCGCCGCATTCATACATTATACTGGAGGATCGCAGCGGGTGTCAGGAGTGATACCCGCAGTGATCTTCCCTTTACTACAAGTACTAATACTCCCAACATGGAGCACACTCTGCTCCATGCTGGGAACTGTAGTACCTGTATTAATAGACAGATCGCAGCGGGTGTCAGAAGTTACACTCGCTGCAATATGTCTATTAATGCAGGTACTACAGCTCCCAGCATGGAGCAGAGTGTGCTCCATGTTGGGAGTATTAGTACCTGCAGTAAGGGACAGATCCCAGGGATGTCACTCCTCCTGACACCCGCTGCGATCGTCCTGATGTGAATGTCGGGATCAGCTGTTCTCAGGGCTACAGAGCCAGGAGAACAGCTGACGCTGAGCCGTAGGTATACATCGTATATCTACTGCCCAGCAAGAACTTACAGTGAGCTTGCAATGTGTATACAGTATACACATTGCTGGCTCACTTAACCCCTTGCTGAGCTGTGCGCTATGCGCAAGCCCAGCAAGGGAAGAGTTAACTTACACTGCTGGACAGTGTAGGTTAACCCTTTGGGCGGTATACACTATATACAGCTATCTATAGATAGCTGTATACAGTGTATACAGAAGACGAAGTCCAGCTTACTTCCCTCGAGTCCCAGGTGGGGTTCGTGTAGCTCCGCCCCCTAGAGATGACGTCATTAGGGGGCGGAGCTACAGAAGGGAACAAGGCTAATAAATCTGAAGCTCTGTTCACATTGTACGTTTTGTATAATGTGAACAGACCCTTCTGGCAGTGTCTACCCAGACAGGGAGACTCCAGCTGTTGCTAAACTACAACTCCCAGCATGCCCAGACAGCCAAAGGCTGTCTGGGCATGCTGGGAGTTGTAGTTTTGCACCAATTGGTTGCTCCCTGTTTGGGTAGACATTGCATCATGGGTGCTCTCCCCAGTGGACAGCGCCAAAAATGTCATAACCAATTTTTTGTGTTTTTTTCTTCTCGTTTCAGATCCGTGTATGCAGAGGATTACTGCGGATTCGATGGATTACGGCGGATTATTAATTTTTTCCTTTAATAAAATGGTTAACGAGGGCTGTGGGGGAGTGTTTTTTTTAAATAAAATAATTTTTCCAATGTGTTGTGTTTTTTTTTTTTATTGAATTTTCAAGGTTAGTAGTGGACGCTGTCTTATTGACGGAATCCATTACTAGGCCAGGGCTTAGTGCTAGCCCCAAAAACAGCTAGCGCTAACCCCCAATTATTACCCCGGTACCCACCGCCACAGGGGTGCCGGGAAGAGCCGGTAACAACAGGCCCGGAGCGTCAAAATGGCGCTCCTGGGCCTAGGCGGTAACAGGCTGGCGTTATTTAGGCTGGGGAGGGCCAGTAACAATGGTCCTCGCCCACCCTGGTAACGTCAGGCTGTTGCTGTTTGGTTGGTATCTGGCTGAGAATGAAAATACGGGGAACCCTATGCGTTTTTTTTTAATCTTTTTATTTAAATTAAAAAAAAAAACGCATAGGGTTCCCCGTATTTTCATTCTCAGCACAATACCAACCAAACAGCAACAGCCTGACGTTACCAGGATGGGTGAGGACCATTGTTACTGGCCCTCCCCAGCCTAAATAACGCCAGCCTGTTACCGCCTAGGCCCAGGAGCGCCATTTTTGACGCTCCGGGCCTGTTGGTACCGGCTCTTCCCGGCACCCCTGTGGCGGTGGGTACCGGGGTAATAATTGGGGGTTAGCGCTAGCTGTTTTTGGGGCTAGCACTAAGCCCTGGCCTAGTAATGGAATCCGTCAATAAGACAGCTTCCGCTACTAACCCTGAAAATTCAATAAAAAAAAAAAAAAAAACACAACACAATGGAAAAATTTTTTTATTTAAAAAAACACTCCCCCACAGCCCTCGTTAACCATTTTATTAAAGGGGAAAAAAATAATCCGCCGTAATCCATCGAATCCGCAGTAATCCTCTGCATACACGGATCTGAAACGAGAAGAGAAAAAAACACAAAAAATTGGTTATGACATTTTTGGCGCTGTCCGCTGGGGAGAGCACCCATGATGCAATGTCTACCCAAACAGGGAGCCACCAATTGGTGCAAAACTACAACTCCCAGCATGCCCAGACAGCCTTTGGCTGTCTGGGCATGCTGGAAGTTGTAGTTTAGCAACAGCTGGAGTCTCCCTGTCTGGGTAGACACTGCCAGAAGGGTCTGTTCACATTATACAAAACGTACAATGTGAACAGAGCTTCAGATAAACTAGCCTTGTTCCCTTCTGTAGCTCCGCCCCTAATGACGTCATCACTAGGGGGCGGAGCTACACGAACCCGGCCCGGGACTCGAGGGAAGTAAGCTGGACTTCGTCTTCTGTATACACTGTATACAGCTATCTATAGATAGCTGTATAAAGTGTATACCGCCCAAAGGGTTAACCTACACTGTCCAGCAGTGTAAGTTAACTCTTCCCTTGCTGGGCTTGCGCATAGCGCACAGCTCAGCAAGGGGTTAAGTGAGCCAGCAATGTGTATACTGTATACACATTGCAAGCTCACTGTAAGTTCTTGCTGGGCAGTAGATATACGATGTATACCTACGGCTCAGCGTCAGCTGTTCTCCTGGCTCTGTAGCCCTGAGAACAGCTGATCCCGACATTGACATCAGGAGGATCGCAGCGGTGTCAGGAGAAGTGACATCCCTGGGATCTGTCCCTTACTGCAGGTACTAATACTCCCAACATGGAGCACACTCTGCTCCATGCTGGGAGCTGTAGTACCTGCATTAATAGACATATCGCAGCGAGTGTAACTTCTGACACCCGCTGCGATCTGTCTATTAATACAGGTACTACAGCTCCCAGCATGGAGCAGAGTGTACTCCATGTTGGGATTAGTAGTACTTGTAGTAAAGGGAAGATCACTGCAGGTATCACTCCTGACACCCGCTGCGATCCTCCAGTATAATGTATGAATGCGGCGGCCGCTCTCCTATGGTCCCCTGCACAGCCTTATATATACACATAGTCCTATTTCTCACAGAGAGCTGTGATTGGCTGGAACCATCTGGCCAATCACAGCTCTGCGGGAAATATGAATATGTGTATATATACGTGAGTGCAGGGGACCATAGAAGAGCAGCCACCGCATCTATACATTATACAAGAGGATCGCAAGGGACCCCTGCGATCTGTCAATTAGTACAGGTAACTACTACTCCCATCATGGAAGAGTGTGTTCCATGCTGGGAGTAGTAGTACTACCTAAAAAATGTTTTAAAAAAAAGTGAAAAACACGCACACACTACATTTTCATTATTGTCGGCTACATTTAGTGCTTTACCCGCTCACATAAATTGATCCCTGTTTAAAAATGAATAAACATTTCATAATAAAAAAGATACATTTCGTTAGATACAATTTTTTTCATCACCACTGTATCTTTTTTATTATGATTTTTTTATGATACCCTGCGAAATTTTAATAAAAAAGGTATCTCCATTATTTATTAGGATCGCTAAAGTCCAAAAAAAGACTAAAGATTTACCGAATGTACCCGAATACCGAATGTATCCGAAAAAAACAACACGAATACCCGAATACCGAATGTATCCGAAAAATCTAAACCGAAAATATTGCCGAACCGAAATTTTTTTCCAAAACGAAAAAACGAAACGAAATTAAACGAAAATTTTTCTAGTGCACAAGTCTAATAATTATTATTTTTTCATAGGATAGTAAAAGCACAGTGTATTTTCTAAACAAAGTTCCATAAGACAGCATGAACATAGCCATAATAAGGGTTTGCATGCTTATTACACATTCATAGATTGGTACAGCTGGTATTTGGAAGCATTGCAGGGTAGTTTAAGGCAATGAGACATTTTGAACTCTGTGTCACTCTTTTACTTCGTATAGTAAAACAACTTTACTTATATGCAAAAGATACAGAGAGGGCAGATTGACCTTGCAGAAAGTAGGGCAACCTCAGCAGTCCTCAGCTAGATGTGTGATTCATTATGTGAGTGGTACTGCACTGTCAGACTGGTCGACAAGCTGACCCAGGTGGCAGTTCTTAGATTCTTGACTAACACAAGCAAAAATGTCCAGACAGAGTGCTGAATCCATGTGTCATAAGGGATCTCTTCTTCTCTCCAAGTGTCAACACATGTTTTGAAAGCAAAATCCCTGCAGTAAATAATTAGGTGAATAGGAATGACAGTATCTGCGTAGGTATGTGATTAAACTGTGCACTGACGCTAGGATTATACCATAAAGATACATAGCTTCAATTTGGAAACACTGAACTGTACTAGTCAAAGTGAGGCCTGCAATGAACTCATAATGGAGGTGTATTAATATTACTGGACTGCTGGAATTTATAATGGTAAAAACTGGCAACTATTATAGGTATTGACACTACCTGAGAATGGTATACAATGCAAAAATGGCTGCATTTCACTTGTTGCCTATAGATGTGTGGTTTTATGACTTTACAGTGCACTATATTTTTTTTTACAAAAGATAGGGGATGAGATGTCTGATCGCTGGGACCCCCGCAATCTCTGTGCAGTACCTGCATCCTCTGTGTTTCCGGGACTGGAGGCGTGACATCACGCCCCCTCCATTCATGTCTATGGGAGGGAGTGTGACATTATGACATGAATGGAGGGGGCGTGACATTATGAGGGGGCGTGGCATGACGTCACATCTCCAGTAGTGTTGCTCACGAATATTCGCAATTCGAATATTATTCGCGAATATCGCATATTCGCGAATTCGCGAATTTCGGGAATATAGCGCTATAAATTCGTAATTACGAATATTCGTTTTTTTTTTTTTTTTTTTTTTCACAGTACACATCACAGTGATCACCCCTTTCTGCTTCCAACTTGTGTGGTGTAAAGAAGGCTGTAAAACTACTGTGTGAGACTGGCGTGCGAAAAT